>NC_139816.1:4460704-4726669 GCF_963457635.1 Microchirus variegatus | reverse complement strand
TGAAAATGTGCCCACTTGGCTAAATCTAATCCATCAGCCAGTCAATGTGTCAGTGTGCAGGAGGAGGATGAGGAGGTGAGGGATAGAAAAGGATGTTATTCATGGGTCGTCGTCCCCCTCTGGTGATTTCCCAGTGGAAGACGGCGGCAGCGGCAGCAGCAGCGGCAAACCTTGTGAAGTGAATACCGACGACGGTGTTTATTTCCCCCAGAATTATGTAAGCCCTCTGTGGCCGCGGCACAAAGTCAAAGTGAAGGAGCTCCATTGTTGCCGCATCAACGCGCGGTGGATCGGCGTCGCCCGCGTGATACACATATGGCGCCCGCTCGTCTCTTGCACCGGGCTCGCTGCCACCAGACGTATTGTGTTGCATATTCAAATTTCATTGAAATTAGAACATCGACTGTGGCAAATGAGGAGAGATGACTCAGGTTTTTTTTGGCAGAGAGGAGAAACACAAGATTGTTTTTATACGTTGAGACGTGCTGTATGTCGAGGAGACGCATTTAAATGTGCAGGAAATGAGTGGAGTGCGTCGTGTTTTAAGGAAAATTTGAATGTTTTGTGTTCTACGCCAATTTAAAAGTGGATAACCTTCATGTTTGAAACATAGATTTGCGATTTAACCAGTTTTTTAAACCAGAAATTCCCAGAAACATCATTTCAATCAATTACGGCTGAAACAATTCCTCAATGCAATTGATTATTAGTCGATTACCATATTAATCCTCAACTATTTTGATGATCCACTAGTTTCTCTGATTTTGACTTTGTTTGAAATTGGATGGCTTTCAATAAATTTTTTAAGTTTTTTAAGACGTATATTTTTTTTACACTGAATTTTTGGACTTAATTTTTTGAGACTTTATTTTTTATACAGAATTTTTTGAAACATTTTTTTTTTTACACTGAATTTTTGAGCCATTGAGAAAAATGAAAGGAAAAAAAAAATCCAGTGCTTAAAATTCAAAGTCTGATTTCAATGCATAAAAAAGTGTTAGAAATTCAAATTTAGGTGGCACAGATTTACTTCCATAGTTACGGTAATGAGAAGTATACACGAAAATCCAGACAGGGAGGGGTTAAAGCAGATTATGGTTGGCCACAAGTGGTGTAGATAATTTCACGTTCTTGTACGACATCATAAACGTTAATATTTGTCATCATATTTAATGTGGTAATGCTGCGTTACACAGAACTGAAGCTAGACTTTAAAATGTGCACATTCCTGTGTTGTTCTGTCAGATACTCCATCGATCGACACACAGACCTCGAGAGGTTGTTCAACATCGACTCTGTGAACGGAACCATCACCACGCTGAAGGCGCTGGATCGAGAAATGTCCAAATGGCACAACATCTCTGTGGTGGCCACTGAAATAAGTATGTGATGTTCTTCTTCTTATTATTATTGTTGTCATTATTTCTTTGCTCACTCAAACAACTCCCTTTCATCCCAGATAACCCGCGTCAGACAACCCGAGTCCCCGTCTTCATCAAGGTGCTGGACGTCAACGACAACGCCCCGGAGTTCGCGATGTCCTACGACACGTTCGTCTGCGAGAACGTCAAAGCGGGACAGGTCCTTAAAATAAATTCATCTCATCTCATCATCGGGGGATTTATGGAAATGATAATTATCGGTTAAACCCTTAAAACCGGGGTCACACAGAAACACGGACGTGTCATCGCAGCACACGGACTGCTAAACGCGTATACATCAGCCCGATCGTAAAAAAATGATTTGGGATTGATTGGGGGGTTTTATCGTCGGCCTGCTTCTGACAGTAAAAACGTCAGTCATAATGTTGTGCACAGTCATTCATAATGCAACGGCAGTAATAATTTACTTTGCATGGCGAGGATAAATAAGTCATCGAGGATATGATATTATATATAGAGACGTAAAATAGCAAGGAATCGGAGACTGTGGCGGGTCGTGTTCATGAGTGCTGAAAGGAAGACGAATAAAGAATAAATAAATGTGTCTTTTGGCAGATTTTTTAAGACATCAGTGGCGGTGGTTTAAAATAACCTGAAATACAACTTAGGACGAATGACGAAAAAAAAGGCCGAAATCAAAGTGGAGAGCATTGAGCGGTCAGCAAATCTGAAGGTTAACAGAGGAGACAAACACTTTGAGATATACGACCTGGTCACAGTCCAGTCCTTCTGATAAATTCTTCACCTATAAACAGTGGAAAGAGGCCACTGCATTCCCAGCATCACGTTTGACTTTTTATATATAAACCCTCACATCAAAACGAGGCAAATTAACCATCTCCAGGTGAAAATATCTCCATTAAAGATTCATTAAACTGATATTTATCATTTAACCCTTTATCACCTAAGCCTTAACATGTCTGTCTAGACATTTTTCTTGCTTATTTTAACCATAAAAGGGCCAGAAAATGTCTTGTGAGTAAGTGCTTTTGCCTATTTTTCCAGTATAACACATTTAAAATAAAATGTGATTGAGTCTTTGTCTCAATGTACAAAAACAGGTCCAAAAATGGAATCTACAGTATGTACAGGTGTTTCTCAAACTCTCTCCTTGCTGATTTCACGGCTTCCTACAACAATGCGAGTGAGATTACCGGAATACACACATAATTAGTTTTGACGTGCAACTTCTCAGCTTCCAGAAACCGTTAGAATTTTTCCAAACGCACAAACCGTTGAGTAATTGCAGTAATGCAAAGTTTGCATGTGCAAATGTGTTGTCTGCTATACACTTGGCGTTCATTTCCATCAAGAAACTCAAGAAAACCTAATGTGAGTTCTTATTCTCATATTTGTTTTTCCTTCCTCACTTTTGCAGCTGATTCAGACGATAAGCGCCGTGGACACCGACGAGCCGCTGGTCGGACACAAGTTCGTCTTCAGCATAAGTGCCACCAACCCAAACTTCACCATCAGTGACAGGGAAGGTAAGATATCCTACACATTTCATACCATTTCTAAATTGTTTGGACCATAAAATGATGGACTGGGGAGTGTTTGACACAAATAGTTAGGTTCGTCACCTTAAGGACAAAATGTGCCCATAGGAAAACAATTATTTATCGATGAATTTAGTAATTATTTGATGTCCACAAAACAAAACTAAAGCTGTTGGGCCAAATTTAATTTGCTGTAAAGACGATAAGGACGTCATCACAATGTCATCCTACACCGACCACACGTTTCTGTCGTCCTACGGTAACATGGTAAACACGGACAAAAGTTTGAAAGAGCAGTGCCGGATTGGAGCAACTTTCTCTGCATAATTTGTACAATTGTGTCCGTTCCATACCTGTCATTCGCAGAGACTGGGTCAGGACACAAAGATGGATGTTTTTTTCAGGATGGCTGCCTTATCTATTCAAAAATAATATTAGGCTGTTACCGAAATTGCAGGTTAAAAATAGAAACATAATAGTTTTTTGCTCTTGACATGGTTTGGATCTTGAATTGGGTCGTCCTTACAAAAAAAAAAGTGGGTTCCCCGGATAAAAAAGTTTGGCACACAACACACTGCTTCATATAGTTTACCTGATTAAGTATTTAAATAAAGACAGAGGAGGAAGTGGAGGAAGATTCATCGTTTGGCCCCTAAAATGTCAGACAATGTTGACCAGCGTTTCTCAAATGGAGCAAAGACACCAGAGAAAATTCACATTTAAGAAGCTGAAAAACCAGAATACTTGTTTTTAAATCTGATTAATCGAGTATGTAAGGTGTCTCTGAAACTGACCTACCATCATCGTCTCTCTGCAGACAACACGGCCAACATATACACGCGGAGGGGAGGCTTCAGCCGGCGCGAGATGAGCGTGTACTTCCTGCCCATCGTCATCTCGGACAACGACTACCCCATCCAGAGCAGCACCAGCACGCTGATCGTGCGCGTGTGCGCCTGCGACAGCCGCGGCAACATGCAGTCGTGCGACACGGAGGTGCTGCCCTTCTCAGACGGCCTCACGACGGGAGCGCTGGTGGCCATACTGCTCTGCGTCATCATCCTCCTCAGTAAGTCCACCTCGCACGTGTGATCGCGGCGTGTTTGAACCCTGCGGCGTGTTTGAACCCTGCGGCGTGCGCTATCTCCGCTGTGGTGGTAGCTTTTGTCGTTACATTCTGGTTTAACAAACTGTGTAACTTTACAAGATGCTCCCTAATAATATTATGACTTTATTCTCATAATATGATATACACTACTGTTCAAAAGTGTGTGGTCACTTAGAAATGTCCTTATTTTTTTAAGGAAAAGCACTTTATTCCAATGAATATAACATTAAATGAATCAGAAATACACTCTATACATTGTTAATGTTGTAAACGACTATTCTAGCTGCAAACGTCTGGTTTTAATGGAATATGTAAATAGGTGTATAGAGGCCCATTTCCAGTGTTCTTATGGTACATTGTGTTTGCAAATCGCGTTAGAAGGCTATTAGATAAAGGGCACAATAATAAAAAAAAATCATTATTTCTCATCTTGTCAATGTTTTGACTATATTTTCTATTCATTTAGCAACTCTTTTGATGAATAAAAGTCTGACTTTTAATGGAAAACACAAACAAATTGTATAGTTGACCCCAAACTTTTGAACGGTAGTGTATCCTGGTACAATACAACACGTTTATTCTTATTTGTGTCATAATATTATGACTTTATTCTGGAAAGCTTAAATATCTATGTCGTACAAAATATGCAGGTCCTATAAAAAGAACATTCTAATTATGACACACTTTGTTGATAAAGGAGTAAACTTAATCACAGCATATGGGTGTTGTTCTATCATGCACTAGAGTAAACTGCAGGTTTAAGATGTATGTGCAGGACATGAATGCATGACGTATAGGTCACATGTTGATTTATTGTCTTTTTCACCTCCCCCACTCGTGATCTAATACTGTGTGTAACTGCATACGGGGCAAACAGACGCAGCGCGGGGCCTATCGTTTTACTCAGCAAAAACGCAGAAATGTGCAAGTGTCAATGGTCAAGGGCGTATCAATAAGTAATGGGCTTCAGCCGTCATTGACTCTTACCTTGACTTGCCTCATAAAGAGAGCATTTCTGACCGAGTCAACCACGTGAATAAAGATATGAGGCATTTAAAATTGCAATTTCTTTGTGTTCTTTGAGCGGCGACCTGACAGAACCGGCGATACGAGCACTCTAACCAGCTTCTCTTTGGTCGTGCTTGTCCGTGTTTTAAAAATCCTGTTCACAGTCGTCGGCAGAACTGCATATCGAGTGTACCGCGCTGAAGGTTAAACGCTAAGCTCTCCCTCTTGAGCAAAAAATATCATGACATCTGCTCATTATCTGATGCTTTTTCGCTCTCGCGCAGCACCGCCAGCCAGCCCCCCCCCGACAGACCGTCTCATTTACCTCAGCTTGACTCCGACAGACAGGTGCTGAGCTGGAACGCCTCTCCCTGTCTGGTCCTCCACATTTCACTCCTCTACACGGTCGAGAGGAAAAAAAAAAAAAAAAAAAACGTGGCACCACTTGCTCACAAATGTCCGCAAAGGAGCTTTTTAAATAGCCACCCCCACCCACCCCACGGTGCAGGCTTTGCAATTAACACCCACGTAGGAGGCAACCAGACAAATATACTTCCTGATGGTTGGACAAAAAAGGGAATGCAGAGGAGCACAGGTGGAGTTGGAGACGGATTTGATCCAACAGTGATCGCTTCCTCTTTATAGGGAGTTCAATGGAGTTTATTTTTCTAGTTCACCTTAAATGTATTTTCATTAAAACTGCTATTAATCACGCTGCATGTTTTCTTTTCCATTTTCCAGTCATTCAAGAAAAACAAAAACAAAACTACACTCTCAGCACCTTAGATGCAAAAAGTGTCCAATTTGTTTTAACTCCTATCAAACAGTTATTTTTAACTGTCATTTAAAACACATTAAACCAACATAAAGCAGGATTATGGATACTTGGGCTGAAACAATTACTCATTTTCTGATTTTTCAGCTTCTTAAATGTGAATATTTTTCAGGCTTCAGACATTTAAGAAGATCATCATGTGGCCCAAACAATTACTCTATTAATCGATAAACATGTGAGGCTAGGACCTTGGTATAAAAGCATGCTAGTATAAAATGCAGGATGTATTTGTGGGTCACGTTTTTGTACTTAAGATGAAGAACGTAACTATTTTGTGCAGGGTAATCCAGCTAAGGCCATAGTCCGACTATAATACCATATTATAGTAGTATCCATACGGAGCCATTCAATTTATTAGCCGTGTACATCCGACTCCGCCTCCATGTGGTTGTCGTGTTGTCAGAAGAAAGACGCCGCAACCACCGTTTATACGTCGTCTCCTTCTACTTCTGTGTCAAAGACTAAGCGTATACATGCAGGAGTAATCGGACTATGGGTCGCATTATCCAGGTATGTTAGTCCGACTAAGACTAGCTTGATTTTATGACATTTCTTAATGACATTAAGAAAACCTAATTATTGTCTTAGTCCGGCTAAAATCATGCATGTAAACACACTTATGGGTTCCAATGGGTTTTGTACTTCAGGTGAATAACTATTTGTATTCCAGATATCTCACATGGATGTAAGAAAAAAAAATAAATGTGTAATAAAGTTTCAAGCCAAATGCATGAACACAGGACAAATTGTAATAATAAGCATATAAAATAAGGCATACATTGACTCACAGGATGCATGAGGGTTACAAAAATACATCGGTGAAAGGCCACAGTCTCAGCTCACGCTGTAATCTCTGATTGTCTTTTACAACTGAAAAAACAATAAAGGAGATGAAATATGTTGTTTGGTGTGGGAGAGTATTAAAAAAAACGTATCCTCCAACAAGCGAGCACGCTATACTGCGAAGGCGCCCGTTGAAGGAAAAAGAAAGAAAGAGAGAAAGAAAAAAGCTTTTCCACTGAATCTTTAATAATAAGAGGTGAAAGCCTGAGGCAGTGTTGGGGATTTATCGTGGGTAACAAATGTGTCTTCCCCCTTCTGCGCTTTAGCTCTCCTGTGCTTTTTAATGCGTGACACATGTTAGGGAGGCACTGAGCTCTCTCTGTCTCTGCATCTCTCTCCGACTGTAGTGATCGTGGTGCTGTTTGCTGCCCTGAGGAGACAGAGGAAGAAGGAGCCTCTGATCATCTCCAAGGAGGATGTCAGAGACAACGTTGTCAGTTACAACGATGAAGGGGGCGGAGAGGAGGACACTCAGGCCTTTGATATCGGCACGCTGCGCAACCCAGAGGTGATGGATGCTAACAAGCTACGCAGGGACATCATACCCGAAATGCTGTTTCCCTTTCGGAGGACATCACCTATAAAGGATAACACGGACGTCAGAGACTTCATTAACGGGCGGCTGCAGGAGAACGACTCGGACCCCACAGCGCCCCCCTATGACTCGCTGGCCACGTACGCCTACGAGGGCACCGGGTCGCTGGCGGAATCCCTCAGTTCGCTGGAGTCGGCCGCCACGGAGGGCGACCAGGATTACGATTACCTCAGCAGCTGGGGGCCGCAGTTCAAGAAGCTGGCGGAGATGTACATAGGCAGGAGCCCGGACAGAGAGACCTAAAAGAAGCCATGACAGTCTCTCTCTCTCTCTCTTTTTTCCCCTGTCCATTATTGTTTCTGTCTGTTACTCTAGCTACTTAGCCAGACGGCTACAGTACTGTGCAAAAAAACACCACAAAGTCATATTTCCGTTTTAGAGCGACCTTGCTGATGATGCAAAACTGTGATTTTATGTCTGTCAGACTGTGAAGCCTGAGGCATTTTTTGAATGGGATGAGGTGATTGGAAAGTGGCGCTGTGTATTAGCAATGAATCGATGGGGATATACACAACAACACACTGTATGTGCAAGTGCAACCTCTAACTTGTTAGCAAAAAAATTGTTTTCAGAGTTTCCAAACACGTAAACAAGGAGCTGCACAACCCGTGTTCACTGCAGCAATAATAGGCTGTATGTGCATGAGAGAATTAAGCCCTATACGGACGGGATTGGTTTGTTCCATGTCAGTAAAGATTACGCCCGACTTTTACCTGGGCTAAAAAGGTCTGGAACAATTACCCCAGCTAATGCTAATCCCGTCCCGACTGGACCAGCAGTAAACATTCCGTCATCACCTGTTATACAAGTAGTTTTACGCAGATTTTCAACTAATGCCGTCCAAATAGTGCTTTAGAGAGCGAGAGTGCTAGCTTTGACCAATTGTTTTGCTGCTAAGGCTTGTTTCGTCCAATAATGTTTACTTTGTGGCCTTGATTTGCAGTTGAAGAAAACAAAAAAATAAAATCCCAATATATCGCACTACATGATATCGCAACACTCAGAATATTGCGATAATAGTGTATCGTGCCCTAAGTATCGTGGTGACTCTGGTGATTCCCACACCTGATTATCAGCATTCAGCCATCGATATTTTAACGTATCTTCAAATATCTACGAATGCTAACCTTTCTGTTATGTGAGGCAGAGTTTGCGTAAAAACGCGGAAAACTAAACTGCTACTAGTGGCTGCACCACTGTTCATATAAAGACCAACATATAATGAATTCCTCACATATAGAGCCTTTTGATGTACGTAATAACACATGAGGTAATCTACGACATCAGGCGTCGCAGTACATGAAAAAGTCAAAAAAAGTAATCACACAGGTGTCGTAAAGGGCATTACCGAGGGTTACACTCGAGGGTTTGTGCTACATTTCAAATAACAGATGGAGGTTGCACTGAATAATTGACACGTTAGCGTGTAAAAGCTCATTATTTTCTGATAATTGCCATTTTTAAATACTACACACACTTGTTTTTGTTCTCACTGGTGGCACAAAACTAACATTGGCCTTTTTGCACAGTACTGTGTTTATCCGGTTAGTGAGCTAGCCAGCTAGTTGACTGTCTGTCTACCTATCTATCAAGCTATCTATCTGTTTATCTGTCTAGTTTGCTAGCTAGCTCGCTGGTTGACTAGTGGTCTATTTGATTCTCATACGCGCGCGCGTGGATGCCCGAAAATGGAAAAATCTCAAGACTTGAACTGAGTTGAAATTTCCTCACCACTCTGGGTGGCGAACACAGTATAATTCTCAACGTTTTATCCGTTTTTTGGTCATAATCAGTAAAGATGCCTTCGACTTTTAGGATTTTTTGTGAACAATGGTGTGGACAATGTGTTTTTTGTAAGTGACCTGAGCGATAGTAGTATTGTATACTATCAATGTTTAATGGCACTGGACTGGGGGGGGGTTGGATTCCAGGTGGAGGGGGAAGGAGTCGAGGAGCTCTGTTAAAATGCTGTAAAAAAAAAAGGTGAAAAAAAAAGTGTTTTTAAATGATGGACATCCTCTATACTATTTGCTATCCTTGTTTGACGAGCAATGTTCATGTGAATGGTTGGTGCAGTTTATTTGTCAAACTGTGAATTCATTTCATCATTATAGGTGTACAATGTAATGGAAAAAGTGTATGTCGTAGGAAAACAAATCTGTCATACACTGAATTCATGCTGTTTGAATGCCAAGTCATATTGTTTTATATTTATATTTTTATACTTATTTTCTTAATAAAAACGACGTGCAAATGAACGACGCGGCATCTCCAGTGCGTTGTCTGCTTTGGAAAACGCTCAAGTTTTTAATCTGAACTAAATTCAGCGGGATCAACAACACAGTCAGTTTTGTTTTGTTTTATCCGTGGTGAAACTTGTATTTGTCAGATTACAACAACGTAGAAGGACGGGAAACCGAGCAGTAGACGAGAAAACAACAAAGGTAGGGTGTTTTGCTTATTTGTTAGTAGTTAACTTGGTTAATGACGCAACTAATTTATCTTAATACCATGGCAAGGCCTGGTTCACCTATTGAAAATAACATAAAGGGTTAACAGTGTCAGTATAAACGGACAGAAGTATAAGCAAACACTGGACTCATTTTGATAGTTCAGGTTTTTGAACTGAAAAAACTGAATTATCACTTTACTGTTTTGTTTAAAGAGGAGTTGCTGTTTTGCTGCAATTTGCTTTCCCAATTTCACTGGAATGATGTGAAGAGTGACACATCTATTTTCATTGTTTATGATTAGCTGCAATATTATTGCTTTTTCACAGAAAACAAGGAAATAAATACATATAAAACTTGTCATACAGTGCAGTAGGATTTACTCCAAAAGAGGAAAAACAACAACATTATTATGTTGCAGAGAACGCTTCAATAACACACAGAATTACTTCTTGTTTTACATAAAAACATCATGTATTCTAATGTCTATATGGTACCAAACAACATAACTATGAAGTATTTTTTTGTTTTGTCCGTTCATATTTGAGGGGTCATTTGGGCAAAAGCACAAAAAAACACCAGGGAGGAGTGGCAAATCTAACAAAATGTATATACTCTTTGTTAAATTGGTTAATTCCAGTGCAACCTAACGGAAAACCCAACTCCTCCCGTCCAAATAATCCATCACTGTTAAAAACTAAATGACACTTGAGTCACGGCGATAAAAGTGAAGTGCTGATTAGTTTCACCTGCACTGCTCAACGCAAGCAACGCCATAAATTCAGCTTTAATGTCCAGCCCGTCATCGCACGCGCTCGCGGCACTATGGATCAACCATGTCGTAAATTTTTAAAGCTTTTCAAAGTGTTTGTCTCTCTCTGGAGTCCATTACGTTGATGCATGTGTTGACTGTACTCAACTAAAGCGTGAAGATGAAAGAAACAAAACGGTAATACATCAAAAAAACAGTTTTGTACATGTATTCATTTGTACTAGTTTAATTTATTCACTAATATTGTGCTTTGAAATGTGTTTGTTTTTCTTCCAAGAGAAGCTGACGTTTTGTCCTAATGTTCAATGGTCTGTGTTTATATAAGACCACTCAAAGCTAACCATTCACCCATTCATACACATTGGCGGCAGGAGCATCTTGGGGTTAAGTGTCTTGCCCAAGGACGCGTTGCCATGTCAACTGGCGCAGCCAGGAGTCAAACCCTTGACCTCCCGGTTAATAATATGACTTGATGACTTGCTGTACCACTAATCCACCGTGTCACCTTGTACGGAAGTGCATAAAAATGACAATTTAATGCAGTGGAAGAACCCAACTGAGCGACGCGTGGATGACTCACGGTCGGTCGTACATTAGCAGGAGGTAAATCAAACCAATATGTCGTGTTTATTTGTGCATTTCAGGATGTGAGTCAACAAAAAAGGGGGAAGCAGGCGAGGTGGTTCTTCTTTTCATTATCCTGGGAGTGGAGGATCAAAAAAAGAAGGACTGGACTCTTTCTTTATTTTCCCGCAACAGAACCACTTGAGAGTTCAAGTGTTTTCCACACTGCAGCATCTCCCTGTCACGTAACTGTTACTTCTATTTTTTTTTCCCGGACACAACCTTTGGATTACACACAAAATGCTATTATGGTTTGTTCAATAATGATAGTATTTAGGGGGGTTTGACAATGCTGAAAACCTGGACACATTTTTGTCCACTTCGGTTCCGATGGGAAGACAAGAAAGAAGCCGAGACTGTTAGCATAACCGTTAGCCGTGAATGTTTGAAGCAATCCCTACTTTTTATCACTTGGAAAAAGCATTCAGTATCTTTGATTTGTAGGGAACATTTCATTGAAAGAAGAAAGTGAGTCATTCCCGTTTCATGTGGACCAAAGCTACGACATGCATTCATCCAACCAACCGTTAGCTGTAAAAGTTTGTTAACCATTTGGATAAAATGAAAGATTAATTGAAAGAGGAATAAAAGTGCAATGCTACAACATGCAGCATTTTTCAAGCCTTTAGCATAGCTGTTAGCCATGAATGTTTGTAGCAATCCCAACTTTTTACAAAAGCCCTTTTTTTTCCAACTGAAAAAGGGACCAAAACAGTAACAATGTCAATGTGCTTTTTTGTTGTTGATTACATCGAAAGGGCCAATTACAAAAAGAAACTTCTTTACAAATGAAAGCAAATAAGAGATGAACTTCCAAACTGTTAACCCTTGATGTTTTATCTGTTTGAATCAATCTCTTCTCCTTGTTTATTAGTTCGTAGGCTTTTTGTGAGCTGTCGTGCGAGATTACAGCCGTCATCAAAGTAGGATTTCTGTCAAAATAGCTGCATTAGATTTTTATTAAACCGTACAACTTCAAAAAGCTTAATTGGGATGCTACATTGAGTGCTGTGATACTGTTTTTAACACTGTATACATCCATCTAAAATGAAAATTAGACTAGCTGATTCACTGGTTTCTTGCATACGATGTAAATATGGAAGCGCATACGGATTTAAACTGTTAAAAATCCTTCTCTTTTCACAAAATAATCCAGTGCTTATATTGCATAATAATAATAAAAAATCCATTAATGAGCATGGAACACTGCTGTGCGATGAGCTCTCGCTTGTCATAAAATAATTTAAAGTTGTGTCCAGTGGGGACGAATCAAAGCGAGCGCTCTTTATCTGACCTGCTGTACAGAGCTACATGTGCCCAGTGAGCAGAGATTACTCCTCTGTCATGTCATTAATAGCGTTTCCATCATTACGTTTCATGTCCTGCCACTAATTTGACCACGGCGACCTGGAACATACGACGAGGGCCTCTGGTCCTCCTCGGGGGTCTCTGCTGGATTTCCGAGCAGGAAAAAGCCGAGGATTTTTCCTGCTCGCCCGCTCAACTCACTTGTGGCTGCATGATCAGAGCTTAAGTAGAACATATCTCGTTTGATGTGGGAGAGGCATTTGCATGTCAGATGGAATAATACATGACAGATAACTCCTGATGGTAAACCCGAGTGTGGGCTACTGCGGCGTTATTGGTTCAAGCGAGGTCCATTAAAAGGAGACGAGGAGTGCAGGAAGATGTCCTCCTCTGATGCAGGACTGAGTCGGAGATTGGGGCGATATGTCCGGCTGCCTTTTCAGTAGCAGGAGGTGATTAGGGGAGTCAAAGCTTTGAGGTCATTCAGGTCTTCAGAGGATGTCAAAGGTAATTTATTAACGCTTCAATTTCACCATCAATGGTCTGCTCTTTCATAAGTGTTCTCACTGACACCACCATAGTGCGAACCTGCAAACTTCCGGTATTTTGTTTTGATTCAAATGTTGTATGGAATCGCAAAGTTCTCTTTCTGCAGCAACACAATTGGTCCCAATGATGAGTTGTTGATACCCGAACTCTCCTGAACATGAACCTCCTGATTGCGTTGTCTCTCGCTCTCGTTGTCAGGCATGTGAACATTACTGTTTGTCTTTAGAGTTGAGCGTCCTCTTTTAAACAAAAATGGTCCAAAATAGTTAGTGGCAACACGTGTGAATGGTGGTTTGTCTGGCGGAAGAAAATATGACGGAAAAAGGTTCAACGACCGCTTTTGACCGCCAAAATGATGACAAAATGAAAATTACGAGGTATGGAGGTCCGGTTGAGGAGGACGCACAAGGAAAATGGCAGATATTACGGCATTAGGAGGAAAGAGACAACACATGCTCGAATTTACACGTACAATGTTACCGAAGACAAAAAGAAAACCCTTTGGAAACCATGTGGAGCTCCATTTGGAACTCAAACACAACAAACCTTAAGCCACATTTGGAGGCGAGTCAACAAATAAACGTCATTTTCTCAGCTGTTCAATTTAAAATATCTTTCACACTGAAATAAACCACCAACATACTGCGAATTTGGGGTTTAAAATAAAAATACCAACTGACGTGTTGAAGCTAATAAGTCATGTTTTCTAATTGAAACAGAAACAACACAGAACACTTGATTTCGTTGCTGATTATATTTAGTCGACTAAAACCTGAGACTATAATTCAAACTAAATCAAATTTAGTCCACTTTAATGACATCATAATCATGTTTTTTTTGTTTTGTTTTATTCACACAGGGCAGACTCGTGACAGGGGAAAAAACATGGCTGTGCAGCACAGCTCTGTGTCGCCCATAATGCTTTGGGATACGGTGTTTTATGTTTACAGCTGCTCTGTAGTTTCCTCAGACGTACTGCGGGAAGCACGTTGACGCCATAACTTCAACAAGACTTTAATTTTAGGATGTTTTTGTGCCCCCTGCAAGGCTTGTAAGAAACAGGGCCTCGTGTCGTAATTCATAATGTATGATGTTTTTTGCGGGGTCTATTGTGGCTGAAAGAAGAAAATATGACTAAAAGAACTGTAAAAGTGCAGCAATCAATAATGCAGGTGAAATATCTGTATGCAGACTAGATGTGACAGCAGCCGCGGCCACCAGGGGATTTTTTTTCTTGTTCTGTAAAATGACTATTTGAAGAAAAAGACCTTAAGCGAGTACGTCATTTTCCCCAGAACAAGCTACAAGAATGTGCCGCCGCCAATCATCTTAATGTGTCTAAAATGTAACTGAAAGGGCATCATTTTGAACACGTATTGATTACATAAGCGTCCGTTTGGCTTCTTGTGAAGCCTCGTCTACACAAGTTGAACGCGGTTCATTGATTTTTCTTTTTTCTTTCTTTCTTCCATTGAATGACCTTTAGCAACCGAAACCCCCGATGTGCCGATATGCACAGAAATATGCCATGGAATCAAATCAGCTTTGAGATAAATCATGAAGAGCGTTGGTATTTAAAGGTACAATTTAAAATAACATAGTGGCATATTGGTACTGGATGGTGCGAGGACCATGAGGTTCAAAGTCAGTAGTAGTTTTTAAAGGTGCTTTTACGCTCAAGGTGATTTTTCACGTCGTGTTAGTTGACGACAACAGGTCGCTTTGTATAATCCCGTCCCACGCATTCACCCTTGCATCAGTATTGGTCCGATACTGGGCAAAATCACTGGATCGTACTGGATCTGGTACGATCCAAAAACCTAAATGTTGCCTAAATGGTCACAGCCGACAGGATTTGGCATGCGCACTACTCATCACCATAACTCCTGTAGACCGTTTGTGATATCCAGAAAATTCAAAAACTACGGACTGGCGATCTGTCCAGGGTGTACCGACCCTCAGAGTAGACAAATAGAGCTTGACGCGCATATACTTGTCATTACGGCAGCACCTCAGGACGTCCACGGTCCAGTCACAGACGAGATTCACCAGCTTACCGTAATTCCTAACAGGTTGCATATATAAACTGCCAGATATGAAGTTCTTAATCACAGTTCTTCTGGCCGTTTCTGCACTTTAGACACCCACACGGTTCAAAGTTCCTTCCCACAGATCGAAGTTGCCCTTCATTGCAAACGAGACTCCAAATGTTAGCATTCTACTCGTGCACACACACCTGCTCCTGACTTCTACTCCGCGTCCTCCTTGGAGGCATCTAAGTGGACTCCCAGACACAGACAAAGACATTTCAAACAGTGCATTTTATGATTTCCTACTTTGAAACCGCGTTATCTGAGGTCTAACTGCGTTTGGCCACAGCTTGGGTCGGCTGAAACCAGGTTGTCCGCTTCGCAGGACAGGCGGCGGCGCGTTAGCGAGCCAGACGAGTCTCAGTGGGCTCCACGTGTGAGTTAGTGAGCGAAGGGAGCCGATCACTGTGAAGCTCGCTTTAATCCTGGCGTCATGACACCTGCTTTCACTCTCACACCCCGAAAAAGCAAAGGGGGCGAATATTGTCTTTCAACAGAACACTCCTACATGCACCAAAATACCATATGTGCAATATCACAATACCATATGTCCAATATCACACGTCCAATATGCTCGACGTCTACTCTCTTCTTTGTGCAGTAGCTGCTGTAACAATGGCAAATATCGCCCTGCGGGACTCATAAAGTCCATCTTATCTTATTTTCTTACAAACACAGGCTGTAATTGATGACGACCAGAGACTCTGCCTCGCCGCTAAATCAGTCCCAACATAGCATCAATCCAGAAACACTGGATAATTGAATTTCAGACGTGGAAATTGTCTGCGGTACATTTTTGGACCGACCGACTTGAAAATGATGAACGTCGTCCATCAATAAGACGAACGTAATACGACGTGTCGGTTCTTGAATTTTCCGCTGGCGAAAAGTGAAAGCGCTAATTGGTGACTGGAGATCAGGCAGTAAACTGAAATAGAAAGAAATATTGGACTAAAAGTTGATTAATTGAGTACTTAATTAACTGAGAACCATTGTTTTTAACGAAATCTAACTTCTGCTAAATAGCATTTGAGGACATCGACATTTTTACTTCACTTTTCCAGAACATTTCACCCAACTTCCAAGACTCAATTCAAGTAGTAAGAAAAAAGGGTTTGACCCTGTAGTGACTATAGGACACAGTAATGAGGCTCTTACTTTGATGTCTTGGCCCGATCGCAGGCTGTGCAGCAAGAAAAGGAACACGGAATTTGGAATGGAATATCCACAGTGTCTCTCTCTTTTGAGCTACATCTTACATTACATTACACCGATCCGGGAACGCCATGACTGCGGGATGAATAAACCACAAGCTCACAGATGCTACCTGCGACCAGGCTCCTGGTGGCGGCTAACGCCAGCTGTCAATCACAGGGGTGTCCACTCCAAATGAGCTGTCCTTTATCATCTATTTCCCCCCCAAAATTGGAACATAATTCACCAAAAATTGACATCATGTTCTATTGAAGAAGAGCTAAAACTAGTGATTGAGACCATTAACTCGTCACGGACAGGTTTAATGATGTTATAAATCACAGGAGAATTAGAAGCTCATTTTCCCCTGGACTTTTTGCAACCTGAAGATTCGCCCCCTGGTGGCTGAATTCTACTTCCATCCCCCTTGGTCCATTTTTGCATACAGTCATTGGTGTCAATACACATGATTATTTGTCAATTAACGACAGAGTGAGTAGATCTTGTTGCAGGGGAAACATACCGAGAGGACTTTTATTAGCAAAAAATCTTATTTTATCACACAATTTATGAAGAAAATGACTTGTTTTTTGCAGCAACATCGATAAATTCACATGGATTTAAACCCAACAAAACCACCAAATTACTGCTCAGGCTATTTTCTTCTCCCCCCCCCACCACCTTTTCTCTGTCATAGCAGCCGCAATCTTGGAGCCACTCTTCCAGGTTTAAAGTAATTTCACTGCTTTACTGTGCAGTAGTTATGGATGTGGGTTGAACATTAAAAAAGCAGCTTTTTTTTCTCCCCCCCCTTTAGGAAAAGAAAATTACTTCTGAGCACAAAGAGAATGCATCAATGGCGTGGCGTGCTGCCTGGTTTGTTATAATTACCAGCAAAAGCAGTGCTGAATAGGCGTCTTAATGACCAAACAAATCATTGCATATTTCAAAACCATCTGGATAATTTTCTTACGGGAAATGTAATTGCCGCTCAGAAAAGCCGGTGAATGCTATCTTTGTTGTGGGTACAGTATGTGCACTTGCACCCGTGACGCTGCATAATACACCTTTGTGTTGCTGCCAAAAGGAGTCAGGTGTTGTCGAGCGAAGCACTGTGGACACGCGTGTCTCCCGTGTGTCCATCAGGCCTGCGATTGCGTGTTTGAAAAGCTCACGTTTACACGTGTGATGTTATCGTTTTTTTTTGTCAAATTCACAGACGCGTCCGTGTTCGAACACGGTTTGAACGCCGAGGCCTCGTCAACTGTCGACCTCCTACACGAGTGACCTTTAAGTCTGAGGGACGTGGCGGTGGATTTCTTTACTCGGTGTTTGGCTCCATCTCCTGGACAAGTTGAATCACAACACGTGGAGGCTGAAAGGACTGCCATCCAACCATCCATCCATCCATCTTCTACCGCTTTATCCTCCACATGCGCGTCATGGTGGGGGCTGCTGTGCTAATCTCAGCTGACATACACACCCTGGACAGAATGCTAATCCATTACAGGACCACATATAGAGACAAACAACCATCCACTTTCACACCTACCGTCAAAATTAGAGTGTCCAATTTAGCTAATTTACCCCATATTGCCTGTCTTTGGAGTGTGGGAGGAAACCGGAGAACCCAGCGAACGCCCATGCGGATCATCTGCCTCCGTCTTCCCCTGGTGTCCTCCTCCGTTACGCCGGGATAAGACTACACAAATGTAATCAGATTTTATTTTCAACTGACACGTTTCCAGTGTTAGACCTCCATGATGTTTTTTTTTTCTCTGACATCTCCTACGACGTGCTCCTGGACGGTCTGACAAAGACATGAACATGGTGTAGAAGAAGAGGGATGCTGCTGCTGTTAGGTGGAAAAGGGACGGCGGACAACCCCGACCAAGACATAGCAAGAACGAATCTGTGCAACTGTGATTGATAATCTGACAGGGTGACCAACATGAAAGACATGTCCTCATGTCCTCCTTTGTCCACAACATCTAGGCACCTTCTCTGTGGTCTTTTCCTCCTGTCAGGCAGCTCCATCTTCAACATCCTTCATCCAAAATAATGTGAATAATCTGAATGTGACCAAACCATCTCAACCTTTTCTCTCTTACTTTATCTCCAATAAGCTCAAATATGCTAGTGAGACAAAAACAAGAACCCTACTCACGCTGCTGTAACATGAAATACTATTTTAACCATCAGAAAACAAATACATTGTGTCATGATTAGTGTCAAAAAACTGAAACTGTTGTGGATCAGAGGACGTCAGTGAAGGAGGCGGAGTCTCTAATCTCTAATCCTGAAGGTATTTACTGTACATATACTGTATATTGGTGGTAATAATTCTAAAATAGGGAGGCTATTGTAATTATACCATCTTATTTCTACTGCAATTGGCTAGCTTAGAGAAAACAATGGTAATAAGGCAATACTATTGGAGGAAAAGCATGTTCTTTCCAAAGTTATTATCGGTTACAATCACTGCAAGTCATTTTCTGAGGATAAAATGTTGAAATTCATCCTCTCTTATGTCCCACACACATTTCCCATGGTTATTTCAAATCTGCCTACTACAGAAACAAGGTGATATTAGACATATTTAAACAATTATCACCATGCTGTTGCAAAATAGTTAGCAGAAATTGTGTAGAAAGACTTTGAATAATGCTCATTCCTTTAGCATGTGTATATAGCAGTACTACTACTGTCATAGATACAGTATATTATACTGTGGCTGTCAAGCTTGAGATTATTGCATGTCTTTTGACCAGCAGAGGGCAGCAGAGGTCTGTGGAGTGGTAGCAGGAGGAGGCTGAGAGCTCTACTAACATGTTTAACCGCTAGAGACCAGACGACAAAACATACATGCAGGAATTGACATATTCAGGAATAAATAAACTGTATAAAAAGCTGAAATATAAGAATTTTTAAATTGCAATTAATGTATATGGTTGTTGGATCACGGCGGAATGGAGAATCAATACATTTAAACCATATCTAAGAGTTAGAATTCATATTTGGACAATATTTTAGCCCAGAAGTCATTTTTATCTGTTTCTGAAAAGGTGAATATTTTAGATACTGAACTAAAAAAGATAAAGCATGTTAATTAATAAGAGCTGGTAGGCAGATTACCATAGCATCTGTGCAGAAATGTTATTATGAAACAAAATTGCGGTTCTGACCCCAAAATTCTCTAGTTCACCATGTTTCAAAGAACATATTTTGCGAATTCTATGACACACGAGCTGTAATTCACCCTGCAGAGTGGTGAGAATAATCACTTGCAGAACAGTATTTGGGACAGTCATCGCTCCGACCTGCACCTCCATTAATCCGCAGTCCATTAAGCAAACGCTTCACTCCTCAAACAATGATAAAGAAGTGGTCCAAAACAACAGCAGGTGAGGAATGACTGCAGCAGCAGCAGCAGCAGCTCAGGATGCCTTTTCATTAGGTGACTTATGCACACATATAGCACCAATGAGCGTTTATGATCATGGCCGTTTTATTCTTCACGTTCCACAGATGAAGTGCTGCCAAAACGGCTGATTACTTTTCCCCCCGGCTTGCCCTTGCTTTCACCCTGCTTATAATCAACGTACACAAAAGACTTTGAACGCCAGCTTCCACGCGACATCTTCACAGTGTCAACTTTCATCTCAACCTCTCTCAATCTGCCAAGACGCCAGTCTGTTACTGGATTTAACTCGTTTATAATCTGATCCCACAAATGCACAAATGTTTCCAGTATTTCCTTACATACTTTTACTGCTCTTACTCGTGGTGTACAACCTTGTGGTTAACGTGTGTAACTAAAGGACACAGAAAGACAGATTTGACTGGGAATAATGTTGAATAAACCACCACTATAAGTAACTATAACTATATTATGTCTTGTGGTGGTTATATATGGTTATGAAGATGGTTATCTTTAACCAGAAACACTTAAAAAGAGTGACTAAGTTGAATAAAGCAGTGAAAAAATTCAGTTAAAATTGTATTTCTTCACATGTGTTAGAATCTTACCTATTCATTTTTGAAACACCAAAAGAGTGACTCATTTATAGGGAAAATAAAAAAAGTGGTAATCAGCCATTTAATCTGATCAAAGACATCTAGATTAGATGAACACAGTATTGTTTTTTGACCCGTTTATTTCACATGGCGGTGATTTTTTTGACTGGAAATACCAAAAAGAGTGTCTTATTTGAAAAATAATTCAATGGAAGTAGTAATTAGAGATTTAATCTGTTGGATTAAAACAATATTGTGTTATTTGACCGTCAGATTGGACCAAACCTCTGGTGGTAGGTATGTTGTGTTTTTTGGGAACGGATTTACCTGCATAACAAAACAAATAAATACCCCCATCTTTAAATAATCTGACGGCAGCCTCTGGCTTTGGCGCAGGAAGTGTGTTGCAGAGGTCAGCTCTGATCTCATCTTCCATTTCCCACTCCCCCCCAACAATTGTTAAGCTCCATTCTGCTAAGCGTGTCCAAATAGGGTAATTCTGTGTTCAATTAAGCAGGGCAGACACAGGACATTCGACACAATGTCAATGAGATGCCGCTAAGAGTGAGCTATCAATTTGATAGACAGTCGACAGAGGTGGATAATAAGCTGCTGTATGTCCCCGTGGTTCTGCACCACCCAAGGCCATCCCTACAATTGAATTACACCAGTGACATGGTAAGTCACAGCTGATAGGGCCCCCATTCATCGCCGAGGAGCCACCTCGCAGTCGCTCTCCAACCGACTGGCTTTAATTTGTTTGTGTAATTGTGTGGTTGTCCGCCGCTATCATGGCACCGTCTCCTCACCAGCTACAGCCGTGAAGCCAGCACACAAAAGCCACACAAAGCACTGCAGTTGTCCTCAGGCAAGAGGCCAGGAATCAAGAGAGAGCAGGACAGAGGAAGACAGAGAAGTAAAGCAGGAGGGGAGGGTGGGGGGGGGGAATTAAAGGATGGGGTGATTCTGCTACGCACACTGAGCCAAATATCCCCGGGATACGGGCCAAGTGGCCAGTCACATGGATGGCATGCCAAGCGAACGCCATCCGGCCAGGTTGCACGGCCAGATAAAAAAGAAAAAGCTTTAGCGGGGGGTCGCCTGTAGCTCCATGCAGACATACCATAATACAGCAGGCGAGCCTTTTCTCACTCACTCACTAACTAGAGTACGTCCGTGTAGCAGCTCACTCGCGGGCAACACACGGCCTGTGAATTTTGCTCATGAAAATGTGAAGACTTTACCCCGACGTCGACACAAACCCCCAAAGCGGATGCATCGACAGTTAGCTGTGTTAGCTTCAGTCCAAAAGTTCATAGGACTGTTTCCTCTGACTGTATTTCATCTGAGATGTAACAGGCTGGAAACGGAGAGATGAACGAGACCGAAGCAAGAAATCTAGCAGGTGATGACACTAGTGCTGTCAAACGGTGCGTTTCCATGACGACTGACCGGAAAAAGGCGTGCGTGACGTCATGTTTATGTGACTCCAGGTTGTTAAAATGAGTCTCTAAAGTAACGCTAAACTTTAAAAACAGAGGCACACATACGCAGTACACAGGTACGCTGGTTATTTTTATATTATATATATATTTTTTTATATATTATTTAATACAAAAGAGCTACGGCTGCTATGAGACGACTGTAGAGATGTTTGTAGTATGTATCGACCTCTTCCTTGAGGTAGAACCACTGAGACGTTGGTTGTGGGTCGCCATTTAATAAGACTGGCTTTAGAGAAACCACAGTACAGTCGTATACAAACTAAACCCACACAAAATGACGACAGAATGATGAGTTTGTGTGGCTCAACCCCCGGCTTATATAACTTGTTGCTCGCTGTATGCACACTGAATCACTTGATTTATGGACGAGATGACATTCTTTTTGTGGCATTGACCTGAAAACGAGCTCCGGCTTTGACAGAGGTGACATTCACCCCGCTATAATGTGATGTACCATTAAAATAATCTTGGAGACATAATTTTTTTTGAAGGTTGGAATCCTAATTATCAGTCCTTTTTTTTTTTTGATTAACTATGAAAGCAAGGTCTTTAAAAAAAGAGATCATATAAGAGGATTCATTTAAAATATTCTTACTAGGACCGAAGTCCAAAGAAGACTGGTGTCCATTTAGGAAAGGAACTAAATGTGGTGTCACATTCCCCAGAAACTACTGAAAAACTGCATTCATTCTCATATAAAGCAGTAAAATCCAGTCAAATTAGGGTAGAATACCATGTTGGTTGGTAGTACAGTTTGTCATTGGTATAGAGTTATAAAAACAGATAACATATGGTTGAAAAAAATATTTATATCCACTATTCCTGAGGGGACACTGAAGACATGATTATAGGTGAAGCTTCCAGAGCAGAAGAGGAAGCAGCAGTAAACTAACGGCTGTTTTATGTCCGTCTATCCCAACATGTTATCTCACTACCTCACTACCCTACACATCTCTGTGTGTCTTCTGCGTCGTTACATAATACTTCCACTAGAGAGCAGTGCCAATTTGCAGGCGTCAACAAAGATGGCGACGATGTTGAAAAAGTTATTTAATTGTGCTTGATTGGAAATAGACCGAAGTCGTCCAATTACTCTGACTGATTGGACTATTGACTCTATACTGCCCCCCCCGTGATTTCCGGTGGTATTGTTTCATAAAGTACGGACAATGATCGGAATTTTTTAACACTAGTCTTAACACTAAGTATCTATTGGATGTCGATTGGTAAAACCTGGGAAACAAGTTCCAGACGGACATCGACTTCGGTCCATTGAATGGTCGCTCCAAAACGCAGGAGCCAATCAGCAGGCGGCTTCCTAAGCCCCGCCCATGGTAAGAATCGCAAACAAGTCGGAGCAAAAAAATAACGATCATGCAGACAAAAACTGTATTTTCCAACAAATAGATAACGATTAAAAATATAATTTAATTTATAATTTCTGTATTTATGATTTTGTTTGCTCGATTCATAAAGTGTTTCATAACGTGTCAAATCGTATTCCATAAAACACCAACAAAATCTAAGACTAAGACTAAATTCAGTCAAGGAGGACAAGTGACTCTATGCTGCCCCACCCGCAATTTCCAATGGTATTGCTCTGCAAAATTTGCAAATAATATGGACGAAAGGCTCTAGCGTTGAGTATAAATGGGCCTTGTTTTGTCTTCACCATGATTAGCGATGGTGTTAGCATAACTTAATTTTTATTTTACTTTGTTATGATTCTTTTTTGTGAATGAGTGCATTTACCTGACATGGTTCTGTCACTGGACGACACTGAGTGAGCTGTTCTCGCAGCCCAGAGGCTCCAGAGCTTGATCTATGAGAGAATAATGACAGAAAAGAAAAGAAAAATAAAGTTCACTCGCTGCTATTCAGCCACTTTTTTTATTGACTCACTTATTAATTCTAACAAGGACAAACATTAGAAAAGAAAAAGAAAAGGCCAAAGGTGTTTCAACTTTGGCTCGGCTGATTTTGTATCTGCCTTTTGCAACAATAAGCAACAAGGAATTTAACAAAAGCTGCTTTTTGTTGAGGTTTTCCTGTGTAAAGACCAACTGCAGTGACCTTCTGCTCTAAGTACAAAACAGCAATTTGCTTCCTGACCTCAGTCTGCTGAAGAAGTCACGATGCATGTTCACAGCGAGAGAGAGCAAAACGTTTTTGTTTTTTTCCTGATTCTGAAAGGATTATGAACTGAGAACTGAGCTGCAGTTTGGAAAACAAGTAAGCAAAAATAAACATGCAGTTGTGACTGATATGATCCACGTAATGTAGTTTGAGGAAGAATAACGTGATGCTATAGAATTCAGTACAGTAAAGACAGTTACGGGCAAAGTGCTATTTTTTATTCATGCTGCGTCAGTCCATGATAAAAGATTAAAAAGCATTTAAACACGATTGAACATGATTGAACATGATTGAACATGATTGAACATGATTGTAAACGTTAAAGAATAATTTGAAGATGCTCGGGATGGGCTGAGGATTGGAGAAGGGAACTGAAATAACTTGGAACTACGTTGAAAGAATTAGGAACTACGTTGAAATACCTTGGAACTACATTGAAAGACCTTGGAACCACGCTGAAATACCTTGGAACTACGTTATAATAATGCTGTACCTCAAAAGAACTTGGAATTATGTTGAAATACCTTGGAACCACATTGAAAGACCTTGGAACTACGTTGAAAGAATGCTGTACTTTGAAAGAACTCAGAACTACGTTGAAAGACCTTGGAACCACTTTGAAGACCTTGGAACTACGTTGAAGACCTTGCAACTACATTGAAAGACCTTGGAACTACGTTGAAGACCTTGGAACTACATTGAAATAACTTGGAACTACATTGAAATACCTTGGAACTACATTGAAATACCTTGGAACTACATTGAAATACCTTGGAACTACATTGAAATACCTTGGAACTACACTGAAAGACTTTTGTATGTGTGAAGAACTTTGACCTTAAGGTACAAGAACGTTGAACTACATTGAAAGAACGTTGACCTTGTGTTGAAAGAAATCTGAGAAATAACCTGTTGAAGAAGTTTGGACTGTGGATGAAGAACTTAGAAATGTGAAGGGCCAGCAATAATGGGACTGAGATCTTTAAACTTTGATTGGAAACTCCGGGCTGTGAAGGGCAGCATTGCACCTCTTGGCGCCATGCTCAGGATTAGTGAGTGGTGTTAAAATCCCCTTTGGGCTGAAATATTTAAGACTGCATCTGTGAAGGTTCTCAGTCATCCAGGACATTGTATCTTCACGAGTTCAGATAAAGGCAGCCGGGACTGAAGGTGTAACAAACACCTGAAGATTTAAGAGTGTAAGTATTTGTTATCAGCTCAGCCTCTCCCTGCTGGAGAAATTAAGACAATAGATTTCTCTCTTTACTGCTGCGACATTAAAGTGTCCGGCACACTTTATCTCACCTAGTCCATTCTCAAAATGACCAAATACGTAAGAGAAATCATGCTATTACAGTCGCACGGACATCTAAATGTGCTAAAAGGGTCAAGGCGGTCAATGCTGACGATCCCCGTAGACGCAAATTGAATAGTAAATCAAGTTTTTACCATTACAGGTTTGGACAAAACGCAAGCAATCTGCTCAAATATCGATGAAATACAGGCAGAAGAGACTTCTCAATAACAGCATCTCAATGGAAGGAGAACGCAGACCATTACTCCCGACTACCTTTTTGTTTCTGACAGTGTAAAGTGGGTCAGTGCCTTTGCAGACGTAAGTTGTAAGAGCAGCTGTCACCTCCTTTCATTACTTAATGATTTTTTTTGTTGCTGTGGGGACAAATACCTCTTATTCTGGGTTTGTTTTGAGGATTAAAGGTACAGTGTGCAATATTTAGAAGTCAGGGTGAGGGTGTATTGGCAGAAAATAAGTGTACGATCACTTTAAAACGAAGCTACATTTGATGTAGGTGCTTTACGCAAGGGCCAAAACGCACAAACCAGCCACAGCGTGCAGTTTGAGTTTTGAACTGGAAGCTTACAATGCACAGGGAGGAAGAACGACATACTTTCTGGTGCACAAAGGCCACCGTAGTTCCTTATAGAAGACTTGTGGGAAAGGAAAGAGTGCTGCAATCCATAGTCTGACCATTCGGTGTCACTAATTCTTATACACCGGACTTTCAAACTGAATGTCTGAGCCCGAGCCCTATATCTACATTTGCAGTGACATGATTTATTTTAAATTTGACGCTAAATTCACTACAGAAGTGACTAAATGAGCTCTGCTACTGGGGAAAACGTATATATCGGTGATTGGCCTGAGTAATCCAGATATATCGGCTTATATCAGATATGTCACTACCTTTCAGCTCAAAAACAAACTCTTGATACAAACTACAGTTGCATGGAAATAACTGCATATAACTATAAGAATTAAGTATCCTTCAAATGCTGTATGTGTGACTCAAAGGGCCAGCTATTGGAAAAGAGAAAAGTCCTTTTATGTCGGCTCTGACAGCTGAGTGACAAAAATCACAGGACGCTCACCGCTAACGTCCACTGCAGTGGAGACTAAATTGCATGCTGTCGAGAGCCTGATGTTTGACTCCCACACGTTGACGAAGCATTACTTTTCTAAACTGAACCTGCAGTGGACAAAGAGGCAGCTGTGCAGATAATGCACCAAGGTTTGTGTTTGTGTCGGTTTAACATTTAAAATCAGTATCATGCTCCACATCTGTGTTTAAGATTTATTTTCATGTTCCTATTAAGGTTTTGTTTAGTAGTTTTTTGTTGTGTTTTTTTTTTTTTTTGAATGACTGGCAGATTCTGTATTTTGGCACCAAGGTTCAGAAGGGGAGAGGCTACTCTGACAAGTGCTGTTGTTGTTCTTCTCCATATTAAAACAGACACATAACCATTAAAGACAAAGTGCATGCAGTCCATCACTCAGCATTGTGCTTTGTTTAATTATTTACTTTAAGCAGAATATTTGTTTCAGAAAAAGCCAGCGTTTTCGCAGGAATTATACAGTAAATGTAATCTGGCAAGAGCCCAACGTGAGTGGATTTGACCTTGAGAGAGGAAAAAACGACGACCTCAGTGGGTTGAATAGAGGGCAAAGTTGATGGAGGACATTTGTCTGTTGTTTCACAGCGAGCTCTCCGGCTGATGACAGGTGCCAGCGTGGCTAGGTCTTGTCAATACAACTCATATGTTTCATATTTATAACCTCCTCTCGTCTCTTTAGCCTAAGAGGCTGTGATGCATTATGTATGCTGCCAAGACCATATATTGAATTTTCTTTCCTCTGACACTTCGCAAAGATATTGTTGGTGTAACTTTGAAAAGGTGGTATGAGAAAATCACAACATTTGTTTAGGGAACATCAAACTTACAGCTCGACTGTGAGAGAGTATCCAGACTAAGATAACTGTGCATGTAAGGGTTTTAGTGCATACGCCTCGCTTCATTTAGTAAGTTATTAGTACATTTTCTTTACATTTTGTATATGAATGATACAAAAACAAAAGAAAAACATCATAATATTGACCAAAATTTATATTTTTTGATGTACAAAAAACATTTTTGCTACAATGTTCCAAAAAAACAAGACTGATGTTACAATATATTGCAACTAAATCTTGTAATGTCAAAAAAATACGAGCGATATTACCTACAAAACTTTACAAAATGTAATACAAAAAATGTACTTGAAGTAATGTTTCAAAGTTACTGTTGATACTACTACTAATATTGTATCAAACAGTATGTTTTGTTAAAAAATTGTTGTAATGTTACAAAAAACATTTTGCGATGTTACAAAACTTAACAAAATGTTGTAATGTCACAAAAAATATTAGTGATGTTACAAAACTCAACAAAATGTTGTAATGTAAAAGAAACACATCACCAACAAAAATTTTACTTAAAGTAATGTTACAAAGTTATTGTTGATACTACTACTAATATTGTATCAAAAAACAGTATGTTTTGTTAAAAGATTGTTGTAATGTTACAAAAAATATTAGTGATGTTACAAAACTCAACAAAATGTAATGTTATAAAAAACATTAGTGATGTTACAAAACTTTACAAAATGTTGTAATGTAAAAGAAACACATCACCAACAAAAATTTTACTTAAAGTAATGTTACAAAGTTATTGTTGATACTACTACTAATATTGTATCAAAAAACAGTATGTTTTGTTAAAAGATTGTTGTAATGTTACAAAAAATATTAGTGATGTTACAAAACTCAACAAAATGTAATGTTATAAAAAACATTAGTGACGTTACAAAACTTTACAAAATGTTGTATTGTAAAAGAAAAACATCACCAACAAAAATTTTACTTAAAGTAATGTTACAAAGTTATTTTTGATACTACTTCTAATATTGTATCAAAAAATAGTACGTTTTGTGAAAATAATGTTGTAATGTTGCAAAAAACATTAGCGACGTTGCAAAACTTAACAAAATGTTGTAATGTTGCAAAAAAACCATGAACTAAGATACATTTTTTTTTCAAAGAATCAAATTTTAGATCTCGAGCTCCTGGACCGACATGAAATGTTCAGGCTCCCTCTTGTGGCACTTAAAAATAAATCACTAGGACTGCATGTATGATGGCGACACTGGACTGAAGTGAAATATGAACTCATTTCATCACAGTTAACTTAGTAGGAGTGCATTTTTAATCGCAGTGTGGTCTCTACTCTCTACTCACTGCCGAGTATGTGCGGATTATTAAATATCAAACGTTCGTTCCGTCAGCGACACATTGACAGCTTGTCCTCCCGTTAGGTGTCGTCCAACACTTGTGTGTCCCAACCTCTGTGTTGCCTCATTGTCCTCTTGTCATGTTTAACATTAGAGGACCATGCATTTTTAATCATCGACATGGTTACAGACATATCGGTGCTATCTTTAGTGCTCCGCTCAGTCACTGAGGGAGGGAGTGAGGGAGGGAAGTAATGTGACCTTAATGTGTCAGACCCAAAGACCCCGGCTGGCTCAGCGCCTGTCAATATTACACCAGGATCAGCACTTTCCAAACAGCAGCACCGGGGGCCGCAGAGCCTTTCCGTGTTTGCTGTTTACAAGCAGCGGCGCGGTCGTATTTACCCCTCGACGTGATGGTGTTTCAAGAGTCTCTTTCAGCAACAGCGTCCGTGACAGGACGGACGTGATAAAACGCCGTGTCAATACAAGATTTATCGGCGCAAATGCGACGGATCATGCAACTCGGCACGTTGTACATCATGTCGTCGCTTATCTCCGACCATACTGATGCTCGCTGTTTCACATTAAGCGGCTCGCGGCAATTTAAGGAACTCTTCTTAGCTTAGATATTACGGCTTTGACCTTGCCAAAAAAAAAAAAAATCTCCCTTTAATGCATACGTTATCTCTTAAAGTAATCAAAACACGAGCAATCAGGGTCACCTTTATATTCATGGAGAGCCGAGCTGGTGAGCGAGGGCGCATTCATTCCAGGACCAGGTGACACACACATGGACAGATTATGAATGTTAATGGGCGAGTGAGTCATATTAATGCACTTGTGTGTGTGTGTGTGTTTTCTGCTGCTCCTATCAATCAAACTATATCTCGTTTATGGCAAGAACCAAATGTCCTCGATTAAAATCTAGTAATAAAAAAAAAAAAAAAAAAAAAGCTGGGAGATTTATACAGGTCTCACCACGATATTGCCTTTTGATCGACCTGGGAGATAAAAAAGCTGGGTTTAATTTTGAGTTTTAACGTCCACTGTTAGTTAGGGTTGGTAAATATGGATTTATATAATCTATAATAAGACGACATTGAATGCTAAGAACATTGTGCAGTTTTCATATCAAAATCACAATCTGAAGGCTGCAATTTGACTTTCTTCTTCAAAAAAAAGTATCTCAGAATGACTTGAAATTTACCATCATAATAGTCGGCATCGCCCTGAACAAGGATCCATTGAAAATATTTGCAAAGCTCTTAAGGAATCATTTTAATGAATTTTTGAAATTCAGGAAATGATCCATTTGCCCTGATGCACTTTGACAGTGAGTTGACTTTCTTCAAAAAAAAAAAAAAAAGTATCTCGGATTGACTTGAAATTGACCATCATAAAAGTCGGCATCTCCCTGAACAAGGATCCATTGAAAATATTTGCAAAGCTTTTAAGGAATAATTTAAATGAATTTTTGAAATTCAGGAAATGATCCATTTGCCCTGATGCACTTTGACAGTGAGCTGACTTTCTTCTCAAAAACAAAAAGTATCTCAGAATGACTTGAAATTGACCATCATGATAGTCGGCATCGCCCTGAACAAGGATCCGTTGAAAATATTTGCAAAGCTCTTAAGGAATCATTTTAATTAATTTTTGAAATTCAGGAAATGATCCATTTGCCCTGATGCACTTTGACAGTGAGTTGACTTTCTTCAAAAAAACAAAAAGTATCTCAGAATGACTTGAAATTTGCCATCATAATAGTCAGCATCGCCCTGAACAAGGATCCGTAGAAAATATTTGCAAAGCTCTTAAGGAATAATTTTAATTAATTTTTGAATTTAAGGAAATGATCCATTTGCCCTGATGCACTTTGACAGTGAGCTGACTTTCTTCAAAAAAACAAAAAGTATCTCAGAATGACTTGAAATTGACTATCATAATAGTCTGCATCGCCCTGAACAAGGATCAGTTGAAAATATTTGCAAAGCTCTTAAGGAATAATTTTAATTAATTTTTGAAGTTCAGGAAATGATCCATTTGCCCTGATGCACTTTGACAGTGAGCTGACTTTCTTCAAAAAAACAAAAAGTATCTCAGAATGACTTGAAATTGACCGTCATGATAGTCGGCATCGCCCTGAACAAGGATCAGTTGAAAATATTTGCAAAGCTCTTAAGGAATAATTTTAATTAATTTTTGAAGTTAAGGAAATGATCCATCTGCCCTGATGCACTTTGACAGTGAGCTGACTTTCTTCAAAAAAACAAAAAGTATCTCAGAATGACTTGAAATTTGCCATCATAATAGTCAGCATCGCCCTGAACAAGGATCCGTAGAAAATATTTGCAAAGCTCAAGGAATAATTTTAATTAATTTTTGAAGTTAAGGAAATGATCCATTTGCCCTGATGCACTTTGACAGTGAGCTGACTTTCTTCAAAAAAACAAAAAGTATCTCAGAATGACTTGAAATTGACCGTCATGATAGTCGGCATCGCCCTGAACAAGGATCAGTTGAAAATATTTGCAAAGCTCTTAAGGAATAATTTTAATACATTTTTGAAGTTAAGGAAATGATCCATCTGCCCTGATGCACTTTGACAGTGAGCTGACTTTCTTCAAAAAAACAAAAAGTATCTCGGAATGACTTGAAATTTACCAACCTTCATAGACGGCTACGCCCTGAACAAGGATCCAACACTGCAACACTTTGTCCAAAACACTAAATATCTAAAAATATTTACACCAATAGAAAAAGATGGGGGGAAAAAAGATAATTTGCATCACAATAAGAGAATACTGGACATAAAACACCTCAGTCTATGTAAATAATGGCCAACAATTATTCCAACAGTGGCCATGGAAAACATTTGCTTACCAAGATGAGCATTTATTGATGGAGATGGAAAAAAACAATGAGTCTGAGGTGAGAAGAGAAAAAGCCCACGGCAGCGACAGCCTCCCTTCCTTCTGCTGCACTAAGTATTAAAACAAATAACATCTGCCTGTGCTCACTGCAGCTGTGTTGATTCCTCATAATCCCCCAAAGAATAGAAATCCACAGCAGCGATGCTTCCACAGCTGTCAGAACACTTTCACCATCACTAAACACATTTTGTCACATTTATCATTGTTGTTGTTGTTGTTAATATTATTATTAATACATGTACAACGAGGCGCCTGAAAGGCTCCATACTCTACAGCGCTGTCATGATGACAGATATCAACCTAAAAATATATGATCGCAATATACCTTTTTTTAATATAGTTTGATGTCGATGCATATCACAATATCAGTTTTATCAGTTTTCTTATAATCCTGGGCGATAGGGATGAAGGGAAATGTCAATACAGGGGAAGTTGTGCGAGTATATCACAATACGATATCAAAATGAAATCGTGATAACATCGTATCATAATGTAAATATTGTGTATATCGCATCTTGTGACTTAAATATCGTGAGGATATAATATTGTGATAATGTCATATTGTGATTTAAATGCCTTCTTGTGACTGGAATATTGTGTCTTAAATATTGCGACAATATCGCATCATGACTTAAATATTGTGATATTGTTTTGTGACTTAAATATCTAGATAATATCGTATCATGACTTAAATATCATGATATTGTATGCGACTTAAATATCATGATATCGTATTGTGACTTTAATATTGAGATATTATTGTATTATGACTTAAATATCATAGGATATCATGAGTTAAATATTAATATTACTATTTAATATGAATTAATTAAATATGAACCCTAACCCATATCACAACCTAAATATCGCGATATTATTGTATTGCGACTTAATATCGTGATAGTATTGTATCGTGACTTATATATGATGATATTGTTTTGAGACTAAATATTGTGATATTATTGTATCGCAACTTAAATATAGTGATAATATCGTATTGTGACTTAAATATCGTGATAATATCATGTCACAATAACATTCATATATTGTCCAGCCCTGGTTATAGAGTTGAAGATAAAAAATAAATTATGTGTTTTGAAGGGAACAAAGTATCCGATCGCATGTGATTTCATTGATGAATAATTATTGGTGAATTTGCCCAAGTTTTCTTGCGAGCACAGCTGTTGTATATTAAACACACACACAGAGGCCTGGCTATTTAAATACTCATACACATAACTTTTTATGTCCTTGGCAGTTGCAGGTGTATATTATTGTCTGGTCATTATCATAAAGACGCAGCAGATGGAGGTTTTGTTTTCACTGAACCTGCATTAAAAAAAAAAAAAAACACCACATAACCTTCATTTAACCTTTATCTTAGACCGAGCCGAGAGTGGGTTAGCACAATTTTTCTCGAGTTTCTGAGAGAATAACAGTGAATGTAAGATGTATATCAATCATTAATCAATTTTTTTTATGATTTAAAAACCATATCTAAGATTTTTTAGTCAATTTAGGTTGCATTATTTGCATGAATCTAAGCATAATATTGTATTATTTTTTTAAGTTTACCTGTAATAAAGTATTTCTTATTCTATTTTTTTCAATATTGTTAATTTTCTTTAAAGCAAACATTTTTAAACCTGTAAAAAAGTAAGTTTTAGCTTTAATATCCCTACATCTTCATATATTTATGTTAAAAAAAAGTCAGTCAATTGTGTATTTCATGAGTTTTGTGTGATAAAAGTAGATTTATTCCTTATTTTTCTATTGTTTGGAGTAGATTTCACCAGGGACAATGCAACTTTTATGATTTCCACTGCATCAGGAAAGTCAGGCTCCATCTCCGCGGTCCAGTTACCCGAGTTACCGAGGTGACGCATGTCTCTGACCTCCATTTTTTTTTACAATCTCTAAAGCGTGTGGATATTTCTCCTGCCACCATCTGGTCGCAATACCTTTTTCTTTTTGATCTTATTCTGTGTGTGTGTCACTGCAAAACTAATCTGTGGTAAACTCACCTTTTCCAAACTAGCCCATAAAAACCTTGGGCGACAGATAATACACAGTGTAACCCTGTACGCCCCGACCCTCAGAAAACCTGATGTTTTTAAAAAGCAGTGGCCACACTGTGTCCGCCGCTCAACCTCGCCGAGCATTCACCTGGTGTTTGTGATGCTACCGCTGTGCTCTGGAAACAGCACTCTGTAAATTGGACAATCAGTGATGCTATTTGATGGCATTAAGAGAGGAGATGAAAGGAAGGACACTCGACAGTTATCAACATGGATAATGGGAGGAGGAGGCGGCGGTGGCGGCTGCTGCTGCTGCCGCGCACTTTGTCTCCACTGAAATGGGACTCAGTTAATTATCCTTGCCATTAATTAGGCCATCCCATTAAGGTGAAAAGGGAGGGGGGGGGGGTACTTTCTATCCACTATTCTCTTCCAAGTGTGTTTGAAGTGTCCACACCTCACAGGAGTGACCACGGTTCATCACAGGTTAGAGCGCCCACAGTATTTAAACATTAACATGAAGCTGACAGATATCGTGATTTATCGCTATATGATTGTCTAGGAAAACAAAGAAATAGAGCTGCACTTTTACTTTTTAAACAGTAGTAACCCAGAGAGTAGTTTCTCTGGGTTCTCTGCAGTCCAAAAAACATGCAATTAGCTATTACTCTTTAGCCTAGCTTGTTTATCTGGTGATATATTGTTGTTTTTAAACTCCGCCAGGGGTATATGTTTTCGTCGGAGTTTGTTTGTCTGTCTGTCTGACTGTTCGCAACATAATTTAAAAAGTCGTAGACGGATTTGGATGAAATTTTTAGAAAACGTCCGCAATGGGACCAGGAACAAATGATAAAATGTTGGGCGTGATCCGTAGATGCCATCAATATTTTTATCGCTATTTTGTGGGGGGCTAAGCTGCCCTGGCGGAGGTCTGCGCTCTAGTGCTTCTAGTTTAAGTATGTTTTCAAAATATTTTTGTACATTTAAAATAGTTTCAGTATGTTTTCTGTTATTCTTTTGTATATTTTCTACTTTTTTGAGTGTTTTTTACATTTTCCTAAGTATGTTTTCACATTATTTTCTACACAATTTTAAATTTTCTCCTTCACCAATGTTTTTTTTTTGTTTGGCTATTGGTTCTCTTAAATATGTCAATTCTGAAAAAATAATTTGAAAAGAATACTGAACACCTCTCCTAAGTTATAAAAGTTAACCGTAGCTACAAACATTCTTTGCTAACGGCAATAACAACAGCACAAAGATTAAAGTGCGTTAAAGTGTCGCACGGGAAATGACAGGAAATGATGTCTCTAACAAAAAACTATGAAGAAACTTGGGTTGAAGTTACCTAGCTGAAGAAGAGAGAGTTTACAGCAGATAGTGGAGAAAGCTACGTTAAGAGATGCTCCATACACATTCAATATATGTTTACTTAATGCACTTTGTTGTCCATGTGAATAAATAGAGAAATTCTACATGTTTAACTTCACAGAATCGCTGTATCGAGATATTATTGGTATCGTGGACCATGTATTGTATCGTACCATGTGATTCAAACCCGTATCCGCTACACAATAGTGTGTATTCTGGGCAGGTTTAAGGAGCAAATTTCACAGTTTTTAGATCCACGTGTCAAAACTATTCCACTCAAAGTTAAGTCTTATCTATTTTCATCGAGTTTATTAGCTAAAGCGAAGGGAGCGCTTAAATCAAACCGTTACACTCTCTCGTCAGTTAAACTACACCAAAGTCGAACATTCAACACGAGTTAAGTGATTTTCCAGCCCAAAAAAAAAAAAAGGTAAAAAAAAGAAAAAAGCGACCCATGCTTCAAATTGAGATATTTCCCGACGTCAGGTTCTCGCAGTGGTAACAAAGTGAGATGACGCTCATTTGGGAACGGCCCGTGTGATGGACAGACGCGGCAATTATAATAATGAAAGGCACATAGAGGACTCGTCGGCTCCTTCACTCCGAATCCACCGGCGTGCAGATAATGTCGTCCCAAGTGTGCTGCCAAACACGGGAGAATAATTTGACTTTATTAGCAGCTTCCGAACGGGGAGCACTAAAGGTGTGCGTGCGCCACAAAGAACTCCCTTTATGTCTTTATTTTACGACACGGCACCGCGGGCACAACGCTACGCACACACTAATGAAGAAAGATGCAAAATGAAAGAAAATAAAACATTCCCTCGAAGTTACTTTGAGTTTCGTACGGTCAACTTTCGTCCAAATTAACACCACGTGTTCCAATTAAGAGGAAAAATCAATTTAACCCGACTCTTTTTCCCGCTTCTTCCTCCTCTCGCTAATCTGTTCTGCAACAAGCGATTCTGCCAACGTCAGGTCACGTTATATCTTAATTTGACCGCGTGACAGAATCACATTACGACTGAGTGAGAAGAGCGTTGCCTCAGGCCAAAGGAGGAGAGATTTAAACTATTCCCCACTGTACGTCAACTTTATTTTCTCCTCTTCCTCGATATAAAAAAAGAAGATTCATGTCTGCGTTTTTATAAACTCTAATGATCTCACTAATCTGTGTTGATATTAACCCAAATATATGGAAACATGAGGTTTACATGTAAGCATCAGGTGGAAAATATCACTTTAAATTCACAAATACCAATTGTTTGGTCCATAAAATGTTAAAAAAGTGTTGAAAAATGTTGCTCAATGTCTTAATCTGTGCTAAAAACCAACATTAAATCAAGTTTTAATGATTTATTTGTGACACAGAGCAAAGAAACAAGAGAAAACATTCAAACTTATTCATTAATTGTCAAAATAGTTTGGCGATTAATTTAGTAATTGATTAGCAATATATTAATTGTTGCAGCCCAGTTAAGGATATTGACAATAAGAGACAAAAGTAAGGGGGGAAAAGATGTGTTAAGAATCACTCACATTAAAGTTAGTCTTTATACTACAGACTCTTCTACTTTTTCTTATAAGTTTCAAAGAAAAACTTTTCTATTTCAGTATATTTTGATTGGTTTTGAGGGAAGTTTTTTTTTTGGTACATTTTCACACTATTTGAGCATATTTTCAAAATATGATTTCTTCACTTTGTTCTGAAAAATCAATAAAAAACAAATGTCAAATTCTGAAGAGAAAGATTGATTTGAAAAAAAAAAAAAAAAAAAAAATACAGAGCACTCCGCTAAGTTATCAAAGTGAACGTTTGCTGCGAAACATTCTTGGCTAACATTCCAGCAATAACAATGGCACGGAGATGAAAGTGCGTTAAAGTGTCGCAAAAAGAAATGACAGGAAACGAAAAAAAACAACGAAGACGACGAATATGTTTGCGAACTTTGACGCGTGGGAATGAGTTATGACGTGAAACATGGATGTGTTTTCCTGTTGATGACAAAGACAAAAACCCGTGTATCTGTAAATATGCGTTTGCCCTTTTTCTAAATATGTGCTCAGCATTCAGAATATTGATATAAAAGAAGAACGTCTTAAGGATTCTGACCTTTATGCATTTTTAAAGACGACAGTTTACAACATCCTTCAACTTTTTTTACTGAAGCAATTACTCGATATTTAGTAGAAGGAGAAGTCAGCAGAAATATTAAGACGCTTCATAAGAAAGTGGTTTTTATGCGGTTAAACACCAACGCAGTACAACGTGACAAATATCCAGAAAGACAATGTTGTCTGAGTGGATTTCCTGTTTTTTTTTTTTTAAATGTGTGTTTAATGACACACACACACACACACAGGTATCTGTGGTGTGCGGGGGTCATCCAGGGTTGTCGGGTGGAATCCGCAGCTCCTCGTGTTCACATGAAGTGTAATGGAGCCAAACACAGAACCCTCAATTTTATCCACCACAACCTGACCGGTGTGTGTGTGTGTGTGTGTGTGTGTGTGCGTGTGTGTTAGTGTGTGCATGGGTGTGTGTGTGTGTGTGTTTTAAATTGCACGGCACTTTGGATGAAAGTGCTTTTAAATTGCAGCCATTTGGGATTTGACATTTTGCAGGCGAAGCTCACACACACACACACACACATCAGAGGACCCTGTGTGTGTGCGTGTGTGTGTGTGTGTGTGTGTGTGTGTGTGTGCTGCAGATGAAGAGAGACGGATCAAATTTAGTCCAGGGTTTCCCTTCTTCACCTGAGTCACACAGACTCTTTTTTTTTTTCCCCTGGATATCACAGAAATGTTCTTTTTTTTTTAAAGTAGACTGTGATGAGAATGAGAAGATTGTTATGATACAACTCTAAAACTTTTTTTAGTGTTTTATTAATCTTTTAAACTTGTATTATCGCACTTTTTATCCCTTCCTTCTGTTTGTTTCTTTTTGTTCTAGCACTTTGTAAACTCGGCGTGATAAATTAACTTTATTATTATTAACGTGTATTACTCACTAATCCAACAAATGAGGCTAAAAGCTAAACATTTAAACGTTGTTCCACCATAAACAGGAGCATGAGGGGAAATTTCTTTTATTCCTCTCAGTGCATTTGTTTTATTATTTTCCACAATAATGTTAAACGTTTACTGCAAACCACCAAATCAGAACACCATTATTATGTTTCCTAAACACAGAGCTGCACTTTTACCGTTTTATTTTTTATAAATATTGAACCTAAGTGACTTAACTTTTCCCACCTAAACTAAACCAAACCTTCAAATTCAATCTGCCCCTCCAGTATTGGACCTTTTTAAATCAGTTTTAAAGACCCACTTCTTCTCTGTGGCCTTCGTTTTAGGCTCAGAACATTTTATTTTGGAGGGATTCAACTACATTTTCAACTATTAAATGTACCATTAAGGTTGGTGAAAAATACTGATTCGGTGATATATCGTCGATCTTCCTCGTGCAATGCGATAATCGATATTTTATCCATGAATTAAGGAAGTTTACAGCCAGATAAAGGTGGAGAAAGCTACGTTTAGAGATGCTTCACGGTCATTATAATGCGATTTATCAGAGAATCGTTTATATCGTGATATTATTGGTATCGTAGACCATGTATCGCTGTGATTCCCAGCTCTGTGTGCCATTAACTTTGTCTTAGTCTCGTCTTGAGTGAAGGGTATCTTTAATTGTCCTGAAAATAAAGCTCCCTGGACTGTTTTTCTCCCCCCCCCCCCTCCTCAGTCTGTTGTTTGGATGGAAAGGGATTCATTAAGTAAAATCTACAACAGTCACAGCATCGACTGTGAAAGCGGTGACTGATTATTATCTGCAGTGGGTCTCAAAAACCCAGGAGGGGAAGCGGCAGCATGACGCGGCGTGTTCAAGCAAATGGCAAATCAGTCCCTTCTGCTTCCCTTCTCCTCGGCAAAGTGAGTAAAATGTTCGATAAAAAAGTTCAATTTAACTTTAATGGAATGGCTGTGCCGTTGGTTAGCTAATGTGTGCATTAATTAATGGCGGGGTACAAGTTACCTTCTTCTTCTTTTTTTGGGTTCCGTGTGATATCTAATCCACCTAATGCCCCAAAACCTCATTTAAAGTTTGCAACAAAAGTCGGCAACAAATGAAACCGCGCTGGATATTTATGGTACATTAACTTTTTACATTAGGTAAAGAAACCAAGCATTTTTTTTTTTAGTCGTGATGCTGAGGCCAATCAGCGTCTTTGGTCCAAAAGACACTTATTTCTCTCTATTTTTGGCCAATTGTTTTTACCTAAAATACAACAAATAAGCCTTAGTTCAGGTCTACAGCGATGAATCGATTCATCTTTAACATTTTCTCTGATTTTACAGCTTCTTAAATGTGATTATTCTTAAATGTCAATATTGTACTGTTTCACCCAGTGTGACTAGTGTCCTGGACTGAGAGCTGAACTCTTTCTGACATGTTTATCCAAGGAACAGGCTGGAGTCGTGACTGAATCGCATTTAATGCCAAAAATTGCGAAACTGAAACAAACACAAAAAGGATCAATTACCACAAGGTAAATAATACACATTTACATGTAGCCTGCTAACGGAAGTAGCTGATCTAACACATACAGATCTAAGGCAGAGTCTGCGATCACATCTCGCGCGTTCATTAACAAACTACGATAAACTACAGAAACGTTTGCAAAATCCACTAATGGTAAATAATGTTTACTTACTCATATTGCCGCTACAAAGGGATAAAACAAACGTGAGGAAGAAGAAAATATCTTTCTACGGAGCAGGTGAAAAACAACAACAATCGGTTAGCCTACATCGCTTCCTGTTAAAACCATGGCTGCAAAAAACACATAAATGAAAGTAATGCGCCCTCTACAGGCCAAAAAATGCAACTGCAAGTATAAATGTACACAGTTCCAACACAATGTTTTTTCCAGGTTTGAGAAACACCAATCAGCATTTGTTGTCCTTTTTTGGAGCAAGCACTCTATTAATCAAGAAAATAAAGGGCTGTAACTAACTAAAAAGTTCTTGTTTGGGCCGTAAATGCAATTTTAACGATTTCTTTTTCATACGGAGCAAAGAAAACAAGAAAATATCCACATTTAAGAAGCTGAAATATCAGAGAAACGTGTGTTATCGAGGATTAATGAGGATAAATCCATGAATCGATATAATACTAACCAGTTAATTGAATAGTGATCAGTTGCAGCCCAACATTTAAAGCTAAAATTGTAGGTTAAATAACGCTGATGAAAACTTTTAGCACCACACAACTCTGTGTTCCATAAAAAGTGTCATTTCCAAAATTGCCTGACAAATAGCAACACAAACAGGTTCGAGTTTGCCCCAAAATCACCAAGAAAATCCAGAGTTTAAAGTGAAAAACACTACTTGTCCCCACCCACCCCTGCTCTGCTGCTGTATGGACACAAACGCTCCCTCAGCCATGCCCGACTCTGCGAACAGCTTTGCTCTTAAAAAACAAAGTAATAACACCGTTCCTCTACCTGTGGATTGCAGCGCCGCGTCGCTGCCAAAGCACTGTAATAATATTAAATTATATGACTGCGTGTTCTATGTTGGTTTTATTATCTTCTATTAGTTTACAGGTTGTAAAACTGTCCCGTCTTTGGTGCGACGTTAATGTCATGTGACGGCAGTCTGTCCTAATAAAAGAGACACCACCACCACCACCACCGCCACTGTGTGAGTGTGTGTGTGTGTGTGTTTTAATGTCTGCCGCGCGATTCATAACAAATCATTGTATTCCAGCAGCTTTGTTTGTCTCGGCTCCTGCCAAACTGCATTTGCTCAAAAATACTTCACTCCTCCGGTGGTGCCAGAATAATTTGGCCTTGAAAGCGTTCACACCGCCTTCCCCCCCAAACGCCCCGGCAGTGGGTTCCACTCGCTGCGTTAACTAACGTCGTCTGACAAGCTAAATGATAAGATTTGCTTTTTTTCACGTCCTCACTTCCTATTTTTAATCTCACGCCGGTGGCAATATCACATTATCCCACCTTGAGAGAGAGGCATTCTCTCACACACACACACACACACATAAATAGAGAAAAATTAAATTTCATAAGATGGACGATTTTGGCCCGCACGCCACCTCAAAGTCACACACCTGAAAAAAAAAATGGAGGATGGTACCTTATCAGTGAAGGATGACTTATTGCTGCGAGGCAGCCTATAGACAATCTGTCCCCGCGCTGTAATATGTGTGTAAATGATAATGTTAAAGGTTATTGTCATGCTTCGCCGGCGACTCAAAATACATCGTCTCCCCCCCCTCCGTGGAAGCCGGGGCTGATCATTAACTCAAGGTGTCAGGAGACGGCAGAATTTGCTCAGTGGCATTCTCCGAAAGCCAGAGCGAGCTCGGACGCGCGGTGGCACTTCTTTATTTTTTTTCCCTCTGGAGGAAGTCACAGAAAAAGATGCTCTAGTTACCGCGTGTGAGGGATGGAAATCTCTTTAATATCACTGTACTGCTTCTGCTCTCACCTTGAGAGGATGGTGTTTTCTCTTGTCGTAGTATATGTGTCCTATACTCTCATTGATCACCTACAGCAGCGATGGTTTGGTTTTATTTGTGCACAGGTCAGCAAACTCACGCCTTCACAGTCTTCTTTTTATGACATATTTATTATATTATCATTAGGGATGCACTATATGGGTGTTATATTACATTTGTTTTTACTACTTTATTAATCCCCCAAGGGAAATCCCTTCTCTGCATGTAAGCCGTCCTCGAGCAGCACAGGAGGAGCAATGGGCGTTGGGTAACCCTCCAATTACAAGCCAAGTTCTCTTTACACTTGGCCATGGCTGCCCCAATAGATAATATTGGTTTTACGCACTATATGGACAACATTTTTGGCCACACTTTGGGCCGATTCCAATTCCTATCTTAACCCTCAAGCTCAACCCTTAATCTTAACTGGCCTCAAAACCAAGTGTTGAGGGTTATTTTGTCACTTAGAAATGGGACACCACTTAAATGCAGATACGTCTTCAGACTCCAAAAAAGAAGAAGAAGACATTTACGTCACAATGATTTATTACGATCCGTTTGTCAGTCAAGTTATTAGGTTGTCAGTTAGTTATAAGATGATACTCATACAAATACCACAACCATCGACATATTCAGCTAACAGTTACCACACACCACGACTTATTGAAAAGTAAACCGTAGCAAACGATCGCGTGTGGCAAAAGATTGTAAAATAAAAATAAATGTTACGCAACAATGACGTCAGTAATCCATAATATGGGCCTAAACTAAGATAATACAACAGTTTTCATCATTTTTATATCTCTATTAAAGAAAATTCTCATTTGTAGCGTACTCGTTTCGCTGCTTTTCGACGCCATCTTTGTTATGTGAAAACACGCAATGCATTCTGGGTAGCCCTTGCTCCCAAGGGTGGTCTCGGAAAAATCTCAATATTGAGGGCGATACAGCGCTAAACTTACCCCTCAACTTAATTTTTTCTGAGAATCGGGACAGCACTTGCACTAGAGGGAGCACATTTTTGAGATTGAGGGTTAAGCAAGGAATTGGAATTCACCCTTTGACTCGAGACCCATTACCTAAGACATTTTGGACAGTGCTATGCTTCCACTTTGACTGAGCCCTGGACCCAGTGACCCCCATCGAGAAACCTTTGGGATGACCTGGAACGGAGATTTCGAATCAGTGCCTGACCTCGTTAAAACGCTCTTCAGAATGAATGGCCAGCAAATTCACAAAGACGCACTTGAACATCTTAGTCCCTGTTGGCGTAATGGTCACATAGTGTTTTAGCAGAGATCAGCAAACACGCCAAGATCCTCCGATATGACTAATGACTAAAAGAGTAGGACGAACAGGCTGCTACCCTCTTGACTGTTGTGCTCGCGCCCTCGACAACTCTTATTTTCTTATCCAAAAAAATGGTGGAATGGAGCACTGCCAGTATCCCTTTGGCCCAGCGGTGCTCTTGGAAGGCAAAATCATAAACAGCAAAAAAATTGACCAAAGTCCAGGCACTTACTTTAAAAAAAAATGTCTTATTTTCAAGGGCTAAAGCATTCAAATACACCCATTATTTTCTAATTGTGTTGTTTCACATTACAATATTGGTTTAAAAATGATTTATCGCTCAGCGCAAACATTTAAATACCAATTATGGGAAAATGTGTTGAGAATTGTCGCTGTGTTTTTGTCAAACACAACACTGTACACACACACACACACACACACACACACATCTGTGGCAACATACAGTCCTATGGGTTTCTAATTGGGACACTGTTTGTATCGAAAAAACCACTGGATACTGTACGGACAAGACTGTATTTGTCAAAATCCGAGGCAATAATAGGACGGAGCAGACAGAAGCAGGGACTTGTAATTACAGAACATAATGTAGCTCTGAGCTTGACCTTACATGAGGTGATGAATGGTGCAAGTTCTATCCGTGACATACAAGCAGGGAGTCGTCAATGTTTGTGGGTAACTGAAAGGTAAAAGGTAATTAATCATGCAACATGGGCCCGGTCCTATTTTTAATTAACGGCGTGTTGAAAAAAAAAACCCGACACACACATGTTCTTGCGCCGTCTTCAGGGAAGAAAAAGCACCAGTCGGTGCCAAAACTCCAATATTTATGATCCGACCAACGCAGCTTTTTTACTCTCAATCTGTTACACTCGACTCTGAGCTGTCGCCCACTGACGTAAGGAACTGCTCCACGCTGTTTCCAGGCAGAATCCTCATTAAAGAGGCTTCTGTCGCGATCAATAGCTGGAAGTCAAAGTAATAAATGGCATTTGGCAAAAAAAAATATTCTACGGCAGCAAAGTGACATCAAGTGTTCGTGTCAAGGACCGCGACCAACAATGGGACAGTGTCACCTTGTGCAGGGTTTGAATTATACGCAGAGAAAAGAAGAAGAGAAAACAGATTATCTCGGGAGCGAGAAACAAAAGCCTTACAAGCGTGTTGTTTTTTTCAATACAACATACACAATAATGTAATATGTACAGTCTATTATTATATTTGAGGTATTAATTGAATTCTAATTCAAAGCAGGAGCAGCTGTGTCTCATGTAGTGATGATAAATTATTAAAAAAAAGTTATTTTAGTAAGTGTAACTGGTGCAACAGTCTAAAGGTGACTTTAATCTTCTATGAATTCTGACATTAAATCTTAAAATTCAGACTTTAATGCATTAAGCCTTTTTTATTTTTCTTCTTGGAAATCTTTAAAGGCAGGTGTTTGAGAAAAAAAAAACAGAATACAACTTAAAAAAAAAAAAAAAAAGATTTTTAATCTAAGAATTTTGAATTTAATTTTTGAATTCTGATTGAGCAATGTAATCTCAAAATTAAAATTTCTTCCATAGATGTTGACTTACCTAACCCTAAAAATGCCTAAATCTATGGCTAATCTCCAAATTTGACTTCATTCTCAGAATTTAAATTTCTTCTACGAATCAGAATTGCATTTTAGAATTTTGACTCTTTTTCTTGGATTTCTGACATTACAGTCAGGAGTCTGAGATAAATCATTGAGAAATCTGACTTCAATTTAAGACATTTGACTTTAATCTCAGAATGTTTACTTTAATTTAAGAAGTCTGAGATTGAATAATGTCAGAATTCTGACTCTTATCTCAAAATTCTAATTTCCTCCATGAATTCCGACTTTTCCAAATTCCTCAATTTTAGAATTCATAATATTTTCTTGGAATTCTGATTTCAACCTCAGAATTCTGGCAAGGAACTGCTTTTAGATTAAGTTCCAAATGTTCTTCTTTTCCTAGTAAAAGTAGATCTTAGGGTTAGCGTGATTCAAACTTTAAATTGTCATTCTATTATTGGTAATTTTATTTAAATAAGTTTTAAAAAAGGGCTGTTTAAAAGTTAAACACATAATAAGTAGATTCACTTTTTTCTTATATAGCGCGCGCAGCTGCTCTGACGCGGTACGACGTGATCCATCCTCTCACAAAAGCCTGTGTGCACAAAGATAGCAGCCAGTTTCACACATTGATTTATCACCGCGCGGCTCCAGTTGACGCTGCACTTTTCAAAAAAGAGAACTACATTACAGCGGGTCAACTCATCACATCTATATAATCATTCACGTCATAGCGTTCCGGCACAGACGGGCGAGTATTTCCTGGAAGCACTGGGACGCCTCCCAGCCGTGTTGTAGGTTAAGTTACAGAGCCAGAGGGATAATTGTATCAGGAACGAAGGTGTTTCACAGAGCCTCCGTGACACCTGTCTGGAAAAACCCGGGCAGCTCAGCAGCTGGAGGAACAGACGGCCTTTATATGAAGAGAGAGGAGATGATCCTCGGTCGGGTGACCCCCAAATCTTGAGCCAAATTATTTACAATCAACGCTCCATGTCATATCTGTTTAACATTCCGGGTAGGAGTTATGTGCCGCGATGGCGCTGCATGTCAATGGGAAAGACGTTCTGTTTCGGAGACACCGCAGAGGAAACCCGATTCTGGCAGGAGTTGTTCGTGGAAGTGAATGTGAGAGGTAAGAGAAGGCGGCAGATGCAAGGTGACAGAATGAAATGTCTCGACTTTTGTTGTCAAGACGCGCCAAATGTTATTTTTATTAAAAAAATCATCTGCTGATGATGCCCGCTCAGGTTAAATCAACCTTGAAGCGTCTTTACAAAGAAGACCAACTAAATAATATATAAATAAATAAATAAATAAATAAACATGGTCATGACCACAGAGCAAAGGCGGAAGGGAGAGGGAGCGGAAAAAAAAGATTGATTACATTCCCCTGAGCCAAACAAGGAAAGCAGCACGGAACAAAGTCCCGTGATAACACCATCAGCGAGGACCTCGGGGCAATTTGACCCCGCACTTGAATGGCGGATACATTTATTCCCAGCTTAACTGGTCATTTGATGCCATTAATGATGACATTCATACGTGTAAGTGTTTAGCGCGGGGTTGTTCAAGGTTTCTCTTTAGTGTGGCTGTTTGAAAACTTACTCTACGGTATCGTAAGAGCGTGTTCAGGTTAGGTTTGTAAAGTGTCGTTTCCCTGCACCAAATCCCATTGAAAAAATTTGCGATTTTATATCACAGCACGTGTAAGTTTTTAATCCACTTCTGCCTCCATGCATACAGTCAAATGTGTTATTTTGTGACTGATGTGTTTGAAATTCTTTCTTCAGCTTTACCTCAGTGACACAAACAAACTAAACGAGGCAGCAGTCGAGCAGTAACCTCTGTGTCACAGCGAGCTAAAAACGCTGATTTTCTCTATGGGGTTTGGTTGAATGAATGGTTTATAAAACTCCAAACTCAAACTTCAGCCAGAAAAGGCTGTTTAAGGTGATGAAAAGTAGTAGTAGTAGTGTTTTTTTAGCTTCCCTACAGTTACTTTAATCATAAAACTGTATTTATGAATCTAAGTGTGTAAGTTTGATGATGATGCTTCCTTGAAATATCTACCTATAGTGGTGAGAAATTACGCTTACTTAAAAGTTAAACACGAAGAACAACAAACACAGCTTCCAAACTTCTTTTTTTGGATTACTCCGCAGGTTTGAGGCATGACGCTGTGTTCCAAAAAATTGTTCCTATGTGGCAGCCTGTGAATTTAATATCCACCATATGGAAATGCGTATGTTTCCCAACAGCGCCGTTCTTCCAGTGGCACGGGGCCATACCTGTTTAGTTATGTTGCTGTATCCATGCAAAACGAGTGCACGTGGTCGCGTCTCCTCATTTGTGGCCTAAGCTGCTCCAGACAGCGCTTGTCTGCTCAGGTAAAGACGCCGCCAACAACAGAATGAATCATTTCCATTCTATGGTATATGGAGGCGTGTGTGCGTGTGTGAGTGGTGCAGCAGGTGGCGGAAAGACAGAGGTAATGACATTAACCGAAATGGAATTCTTTGGCGGACAAAAGCCTTTCGGAACGAGAACGACGGAGAAATAAGCAGCTGTTGTGCATCTGAATAACAAACGGCAAAAAAAAGGGACAAAACCAAACAAATCCGAACAGTAAAAGTAATAAAACACTGAATACAGTAAACTTGACATTTAATTTAATGCACATGTCTATATTTTGTAAGTTTACTCGTCTTTGAGGGATTTGCCAACTTGGTGATTAAGTCGCTATGTTTAGCTCTTTTCAAATCCCCTGATTAACGTTTTTGTTACTAGCAACAGATAAAATGACTTCCTGGCCAAACTTGAGCTCCTTTCCAAGAGAGAAATGGCGTGTTTCAATCGAGTGAAACAGTTCAGTTTGGTACTAGTTTTCCATTAGGAGTAGTACCAAAATAATCGTTCCCATTCGTTCTATTTTTGGGTAAACCTTCCCTTGGGGTACCAGGGTAAGGTACGGTACAATCAGCTGATTGGATGACAGGAAAGCGCCACTCCCCTTGCTACCGGTGTTTCTTCAACAGCAGCTTTGAGGTCTCGTTGAGACACCTGGATGTCGTCCTCCGTTGTCGTCCGTTGTGTCGCGTCCAGTGTTTGTGTTGTCGCACCGGTACAACGTCACGCTATGCAGCTTCTGCCGCAAGAGCGGTTCTATTCTCACCGGACGTACAGAGAGAAGGACATAGAGAAGCAACGTGACCTTCACCCACTGGGAGAAGCAGAGACAGAACATCCAGGTGTCCTTTGGTAAGAAATTCTGCTGCAAGAGGATTTTAAAAAAACAAGCCAATCTCCACCCTGCGAAACACAGAAATAGTATTAACCGCTGTAGTCTTAATGAACAAAGCCATTAAACAGCCAATAACCAGCCTGGCAATAAAAAAAGAAAATCTAATTTCCCATCAGTTCCTTCTGCCCCATGACGGTGTTTATTATAGTCCGAAACCAGGCCTCAATGAAAGCCTCTTATTGATTAGCAGAACCGAGACCAGGATCGACAGATCCAGACATAAACCTCGCTCTTATGAGGCGCACGGTGGCACATTTACAGTCGGGTTTAAAAACGATTACCTATGATAAAATGGTAATGAGTGCATTGAGCCATTAAATGTATTATCACGAGAAGGGGGGGGGGGGGGGGGGGGGTATTGAAAGAAACTGCCTTGCGTCAGCGTTATACATAAATTATAAATAAACTGTGGCTCCTGGTGAACTTGATCCATACAGAGGCCGGGGTTCACAGCGGCAGGAATAACCCGTTTGGATTTTTCCCCATTACCCCTATGCAAAAAAATTAGCCATTAGCGCTAACCACAAATCCATTCTGCAGAACATATGAACCGGGCCGTTGCAATTCATTAGCATAATACGGACACTCATCACGCGTCAATCTGTGGCCATTAACGGCGACCGAGTGCCACTCTCTCTCTCTCTCTCTCTCTCACACACACCACCGCGGACCCTCGACAGTAAAGTGACCAACGACGAGGACAAAAACCATCGCTCTGCTCATCCAGTCTGAAACCGGAACATTATGGCAGATGGTGGAGAGTGGAAGAGGAGCGTGACCCAGCATACTGATGACACCCAAAGAGGAAATAAGCACAGGAGAGAGGGAGAAACTGGCAGAAGGAGGCGGCGCGAGCGGAAAAGGTGAAAATAACATTTAAAAGTCAGCCAGCCTCTGTCCGGGGCAACAGTTTACAACGACGGTGGCATACGCTCGGGCTTTTATTTGACATTATTCGATTATCCAGATTAAATTTGTTAATCTCTCTCCGTGTGCAGTCTCGTACAATATCAGTTACATCCACGATCACATCTGGCCCGACGTGAAAGGGCCTCGCGGAGAGAGAGACACCGATCACACACAGATGAAATTCAATAATTCGGTATTAGGGCTTGAGTGGGATCTAATTTCATGCTAGGCCACTCATAAAATTGTTGTATGTAAGCTATCGTAATGTTTAAAAGAAAAAAAAAGAAAAAATAGCTCGCGCCGAAAACAATCTCTAGACACCGCATATGATTCACAGACTGATTATATCCAATCTCCACACAGCAGCTACTATTTTTTTTTAAGAAATTCCAGCAAACACAATCAGGTGAAAGCTAAAATCGCTATTATTTTCGTAAACATATACATATATACGTATATATATTAGGGATGTGAATCTTTGGGTGGCTCACGAATCGATTCGGATTCTTATGGTCACGATTCAATTTGAAATTGATTCTCGATTCAACCGATTCGATTCAAACGATTCTCGATTCCAAAATTGATACAATGCAAAGTGTGTTAAGGCAAATTATGGCATCAAAACAATACAGTTTGTATAAGATAATGTGATAATGTGATCACACAAAGGCAAATTTAAAGGTGCATTATGTAATAAATCTAAAGCAACTGGCCATAAAATCCTCCTAATATGTCACAGAGACTCAGGAATAATGTTCATGTAACAAACTGAACTCACCAACAACAACAGTACAGACAAAATATTCTTTTTTTATTATATATTGCAGTCAGTAGAGTCTCAGCTGCCGAGCAACCACGGGTTGCCAGTTACGTCAGAAAACAAAACCTAAAAGATCTTGGTATTTTGAATTTGAGTGTAGTAACTGTTTTTGGCCACATTCTTACATATGGCGCCTTTAAGACAAAAATTTAAATTTTTTCATTTAAAACAAATACAAACGTACTCACTGTACAAAAAAATTACTTGCATAAATAAAAGCTTAGGCTAGCTGGATTTTTCTCCCAGAAGTTACAAAAATAAACTGTACACAAAAAAATGTTTTTCAAAATAGAAACTTCAAACAAAAAATCAATTTTTGAAGTTTATGAATCGATTCAGAATCGTGGATGATAAGAATCGCGATTCCTAAGTGAATCGATATAGTATTTGCCGCCTTTTTTGACTTAAAACCAAAGTTCGTAACCTGCTCACTCTCCCGCACCAAACCCCATAGAGAAAAATCATAATTTTTAGCTCTCAAACACAGCAGCTGCTGCTCTACTGCTGCCTCGTTTAATAATCGCCTGTGTTTGAGGTAAGTCCGGACAAAAGGATTTCAAACACCGAAGCCGCAGAATAATTCATCGGAACTTTCTGAAGGAAGCAGCAGTCGATCGGGAACCTGCTGTGTGCCGTGATGTGAAATCGTTGTTTTTCTCAATGGACTTTGTGAGCGAGACGTCCGCCGTTCACATATCGATGTCTCTTTTCTCTTTTTTGTGCCGTTTAATTACAGTTAAATAAACTAGAGGACCGACTGTGTCTCTTACACTGTGGTCCCTTTTCATCCCACTTCCCCTTCCGCGTACCTAATAAAAACGAAAAACTGAGATGTGAGCAGTAACGTGGATGTGTACTGCAGGAGTAAACACACACACAGACACACAGCTGCAGCTCAGCTTATCATAATAGACTCAGAAAGGAAATCTTTTTGTCAAACTGTACTTCAGATTTCCCAAGTGGAGGTGAAGCATTCTTGTTGTTTTTAGTCCATCTATTATGTGTCTTTCCGTCTGAAGAGGATCAGCTGTCTTACTCGTGGCGCGTCGTCCCTGCAGACACTGTTACCAAGGACAATGTCACCTCGTCCTGCAACAAATGTTGGCCCCACCAGTTGATTCCGCTCGATATTAACGCCTTGAATTTCACTGACGGTGATTTAAAGAGGCTGCCTTGCTCAGAAATCAATCCAGAGTCAGACGCAGCCCAAAGATCTGAGAAGTGTTTGTAAACACTTTTAAACACGTTTTAAAGATTAGAGTCTAATGGTGAACATTATGCTTGAGACAGTTCAAAGCTGTAATTCCTTTTTGATGATTGATTGCTGCGTCCTTCATGTGAAAACAGGCTCTGTCGAGCAGTTTTAGTTTATTGTATTTGTGTATTAGTTAGTAATTGTTGTCTACATTAGTCTAGGATCATTGGTTTCATGTCATGATAAGTCATTTAATTTGTTTAATTCTCATTTTGATCATCTACATGGTGTCACTTGTTCGCAATGTACCACATTCAGGCCTCACAGTCAAAATAAAATCATGTATTAACATTATGAATGTAAAAATAAAAAAAAAGAGCGGTCATAGAGAGTCATGTCGCTTTGAAGGTCCAGCAATAACTAAATCCGACCCTTGACCTCCAATAACATCATAATACGTGTAAGGAAACACCTTTGTAGTTAGATGTGACCTGTTTGGGCGTTCCCTAGTAATGTTTGAATCAGTGTTGGGCACATAAAAGCATTACGCGTTTCCATGACGACTGACCAGGCCGAGCAACGCGGTAGACGTGATCGGTGCGCAGAGACGTGCGGAAAATAATCGCGTCGATATTTCAAATTTTGCAATAAAGATGCGCGTTATGTCATGTTTACGCGCCGTGGCACCAGAGTCCAGGCATCGTTTACCAGTTAGCTCCTTTAGCTGCGTTAGCGCGCGTACAGTCGAACTGGAGCGGTCTGTTTATTAAAAGAAAAGAGCGGCGCTAACAAATAACCAGCGTACCTGAGCACTGCGTATGTGTGCCTCTGTTTTTAAAGTTTAGCGTTAAAGTTTAGAGACTCATTTTAACAATCGGGAGTCACGCGCTTATTTCCCAGTCAGGCGTCATGCATTAATGTGCGTTAACGTTGACGCTGTTAACCGCCTTTTGAATCCAGTTTGATTTTTCCATGTCTGATGCTACAAACATCATACGGCACTAGTTATCAATTATCAGTGCCTCACACAACCAACAATTTTTCCCGCTGCTGTTCTACAGACGTGGAAGCCGCGGCTTGGACGGCGTGATCTGGTCCAGTCACAACACTGACGTGCACTCTGAAGTAACACAATCATGCGCAGTGAATTTCAGCCGGCTCACTCTTTTCATTCACAAGGAACCTAGTCCTCATCCTAAATCAAAAGAGACCTTTAACCATCCTCGGGTTCCCTCTGGCTGTTACTGAGCCGCCGCATCATTATTTTAACATATCTGGGGTCCACATATACGCTGGCAACTCCTCACTCTTCGTTCCACCTTAATGGAGACGAAGTGGCTCCTAAAAAAGTCGCAACACAAAGACATCGCTGTTTTTCTATTACATATATATTACGCCACTTTTGAGCATACATATATATATATATATATATATATATATATATATATATATATATATATATAGACCTGTAGCACTATTTTTGCCGACTACTTTTACGAGCACATAAAGTACAAAAAGCTCTTTTGTGACAAACAAAAAGCATGATTTATCCTCTCTGTGAAGACTTCTCACTCCTTCCCAACAAAAGAATTAAATTTAATGCAGCAAAAACGTGTCGGCGGCCAAACCTGATGGAAAACCTTTCAGCTGTGAAAGGTCAACCTGCTAAACTCTCAAATGGCAAAAAAAAACCTGCATGAATGTGAGGGGGGGGGGGGGTGGGGGGGTAAAAAGTTAAGGCTGCATCTTTTAAAATGAGGACCAAAAAAAAAGAGAACAGGGACAGAGAGAGATTATATAGAATAATATTACCTGATAAGAACAAGAAACAACAGGATTTGACCAATTTAAAATACAACCTTTGCCTTCTGTTTGCTTGTAGTGCAGTTGTTTTTTTTTACCCTCAAACATCATCTGACAAGTGTTAACCGCGGCCGTCCCTTTTAATTAAATTAACCGACGAGCTGCTACAACAAACTGTCAGACTGATGAACTTCCGAGCACGGTCGTACTTTAGTTTGTTAAATCATTGAAATTGAAAAGTATAAATCCAGCAGAGTCCACTCACTCACATTTGCATATAAATATCACTCGACACTTGTTTTTTTTACTTGGCTGCGGACCCTAAAAAATAAATTAAAAAACACCGTTATGTGTCGTGGAGTTCAGGAGGGAAGAGATGGAGCGTGATCATTTCGAGTGTAATTTCCTTGGTTTAAAATCATTTATTTCAAGGAACATTTTCCTCATTTTAATGCTTGCTTTTGTTTTGAAGGAGGCTTTCCCCAAAAAAAACAAGATTAGTGTTATGCCCTTACACAGTTCAATACAAGCGGCCCAGGCTACATTTAAACATAATTACAACAGGGCTAGGTGACGGATTATTGGGAGAAAGTGAGGGAGATGTTGGGCCGCGGCGAGCCTCGAGGGGCCGGTTCAGCTTCAGTGGACCTTGACATAAACCCTTTCAAGTGTGTGAAACTCTACTGTAGGGGGATAAACACCCTTTTTTGTATTCTCCCGATATCTGTATTCCCTCATGCCGCCGGGCATTAGGTGCTGCCGAAGAAGAGATTGATCCAAACTCGAGCACAGCAGTTTCAGCTTCAACTCAGATTCACACGCGTTGTGAATAATACTGTGGTGTTACCTGTCTTACTTGTAAGTGAAGTTGTTTTAAACGTGTACATTTACTTTTAATTCATCTGTAAAAGATGCTTTATGTAAAAACTTACTAATATCTCATTCTGTGGAACCCATTAGCTCCAATTACCGACTAAATATGCTATGATGTAGTATTTAGGACGCTTATACGACGAAAAGAAACATCCGATGTTCAAGTTTCACGACATTTTATAGGACATTAACCTGCCTTTAAATCACAGAAACCAACACACATACTACTATAAACAGATTACTAGTTTTATAGTAAATCCGAGGGTTATTTCTCTAAAGAGCTCCCCCTATAGTCTCGGAGTACATATATTTACGACACCACCGCAGACGTTTCGACAAAAGAGAGTACAAATAAATGCTTGTTATTTCTGTTTAAAATACGTGAATTGCGGCACAAAACGTACAAAATTATCCTGCAAATTTTATCGTGACGCGTAGCAGTAGGGGGCAGTGGAGATAACCTCCCAATCCTTCCCGCAACAAGACATTTAACCATCACAATGACTCAGAAGCTGTTAAATTAGGGTAGAAATCCTGCACAGTGTTTGGCTAGGAAGTCATGACTCAGCTCTTAAGCCCAATAATCAACATAATTAAAGAGAGAATGAAGTCGTACAACAACAACAACATTGTGTACAAACAAAAGCTGGACCGATATATAGGTCAGCCTTTTATTTATAACGACAAATATTGTGGTTATGTCGTGAAAAATGGTGTCATCGCGTGGTTTTGTCCGGCAGAGCACACTCTGACCCCTGCACGCGTGGCTGGAGCTTTTTATAGCACCTGCACCACTAATTCATCATGAGTAACCCGGGCTGTGAGTTAGACCTAAATCATCATTACTGAACGTCAGCAGATGATCAATGATTCATCTATAAAATCAGGTGCAAATGAAAGGGTCGTCGCCAGGCAAAGCAGCATAAATGAAAGCAATAATAACGTGTTTACTGTTAAAGAAGTAATTGTCCAACTTATGTGCAATAAAATAACTTACAGGACTGTGTGGGCATCTGTTTTTCTACAAAGTATATGGAAATAATTGGCAATTTATTCCACTTTAACTGATTCCGACTACTTTTTTTTGAAAGGGAAAAAAGTTGCTGCTGAATCTTTTCAAAAACTTTTGGACGCCGCCGAATAATATTCACCGCAACACAAAACGCGTGTCATTATGTTGCCGTAATGCCGAGGAACTAAGCCGTTTTGGGACGACTCACGTTGAACACTCTCGACAAGGGCCTCAGCTTAATGCCCACTAATGAGAAACGTACACAAACCAAAGAGGAAAAAAAAACTAGCGATTAGACAAAACAACAACAAGCGGCGTAAACACAATGGAGACGGAAAAGGGCTTACGCCGCGCAACATCATTCAAACAACGCTGTAAGAAAAAGATGGTAATTCAAGGAGGGAAGGAGAAGACAAAACAATGTTTGGATAATGCTTAAGTACTTGATTTCTGTTTTAATTATGAAAAGTTCTGCCAGTCTGTGCAACCGTGAGCTCAGGCAGATCAAAGTCAATCCTCGACACACCTACACACTCATTTCACTTAATGAGTGAATTCAATGGACTAAGCACTTTCTCCATTGTCTCTCTGTTGTGTTTTTCTTTTGGCATTTTTTTTTTCTTTTAAAACTTCAGCAACTTAAGAAGTTGGAGCACAACAAAATATACTCACATTTTCGAGTGCTTTTGTTCCACGTACAAAATATCTAGTTGTAATTTTTCCGACAGGTATTGGAATTCCTTTGACCTTTGACCTGTCAGGACTCAAACAAGTTCTCTTTACACTAGGGGTCGCCCCTGGTTGGTGATATATCAGCGTCCTTTCCCGTGTTCTACAATAATCAATAAGCAAGGGAAATATTGTTATTATGGGGCAGCTGTGGCCTAGTGGTTAGGGCTTCGAGCTCGAGACCGCAAGGTAGCCGGTTCAATCCCCGACCAGTCCGCAGCTGAAGTGCTGTTGAGCAAGGCACCTAACCCCCTCACTGCTCCCCGAGCGCCGCTCACTGGCATGGCAGCTCACTGCGCTGGGTTACATGTTCTACACCTCACTGTGTGCTGTGTGTGTTCACTAACTCACTGCAGAATTGAATTTCCCCTTGCGGGACTTTAAGGGTTCTTAAAAAAAAAAAAAAAAAAAAAAAAATTAATAAATTAACTCTAAAGTCAACAGTCTCTGCCTGTTTCACTCACCCACCGGGCGTCGCTACTTCCCGTCTCCTCCTGGTGGCGCTGCTCACTTGAGTGAGAGGAAACTTGGGTGGAAGTGACCTGGCTGAAGAAGAAGAAGAGGGAAGTTTAGAGCGGGATAATGGTGTTTGCAATACATTGATTATCACAGTATCGTGATATTATTGGTATCGTATATACGTGTATATATATATTGTATATTATGATATCTTATGGTATAGTTACCCTGTGATTCCCACTCCTAATCAAGACATTAAAGGGACTAATTGCTAGGATTTAGTGGCCTCTAGTGGTGAAGTTGCACATTGCAACCGACTGAAACCCGGTACAACGTGAAAGAAGACGGTAAGGAAAAGTTAAACTACTTTTATACACTAATTCAAGGTTGTGAAGGACCCAGTTCGTGCAAGACAAGCCTTTATAAACGCATATGTTTCAGCCGTGTTTAGTCCAACGTTTGATGAGTTTCGATGAGTATTTCATTAAAGTTTGGATAAAAGAAAACGCCGCAAACACACAAACCCTGAAATAAGACAAGATGTGTTGATCCAAGGGCTACATCGATCAGTTGTTTTTAAATAAATAAAACACTTTCTTAAATGTGAGTATTTTCAGTATTTTCTGATCTCTTTGCTCCACGAAACACAGAAACGATTCAAATTGAGACATTTTTTGTAGGGCTGTCAAAAGATTAACATTTTTAATCAGATTAATCACAGGGTAGCTGTGGATTAATCACGATTAATTACCATTCGTAAATAAATCGAATTTTCTCTTTATATTGTTGTAGGAACGGAGAGATAAATAAAGTATGTGAAAATATAAATGTAAAGAACAATAAAATACTGTAAATACTTGTAAAACTTATACAAACTTAGTAAAAAATAAACATTACATTGTAAAAAACCCACATTATAAGACAATAGAAATAAATAGAAAAAATATAATGCTGTAAATAACTTTTTTTTTAAAACGTAAAAAAAAAAAAACATACATTGCACTGTACATAACTCACATTATAAACAAAATATAGAGTATAGAAGTTAAATCGTTTTTTTTACTAAACTCACAGCAGGAAATTGCTCATCAGCACTTTGAAGCACTGCTTCTACTAGCTAGCGTTAGCGTTAGCGTTAGCGTTAGCTAGCATTCTGACGCTAATGTTAGCTGCTGTCTGTGTCCCTGTTAGTTAGACAGTGACTGTTATTGTTACGATTATATCATTATCTGCGCCAGCAGCGCCACTTACAACTGTCTGTCTTTCTTTCTTTTTTCTTCATCCTCTTTTTTTTTCCTCTTCTAACTTCCTGATTGATAACTCCTCTTCATTATCCTTCAGCTTCACACAGGTTAACGTGAGGTGACGTGAGGCCCCAAGCAGTTGCCCGCCGCCTTGCCTGTTCATAAACTGCACGTCTACCCGTAGCGCGATGAAAGTGAGAAAGTTGCGTTAATGCGTTAAAAAAATGAACGCGTTAATTCCACAAATTAATCATCCTGCGTTAACGCGTTAATGTTGACAGCCCTAATTTTTTGTCATCATCATTTCGAGTTTTTTGGAAACACTGACATTTTCTGACATTGATGTTGAGAAGCAAACAAGTCCTGAATTATTGAAGAAATGAATCGACAGATGAACGGAAGAAAAACCACTGAGCCCCACGGATATAAAAAGATCATGTCAAAGTGTAAAAGTGAGCTACATTATTCAGTTGAATTGCAGCGATTTTTGCTAATAGAGTCGTCTCAAACTGTCATCTTGATGTGAGAATTGAAAATGACTCACTGCTTCCTGCCCGAGAAGAAGAAGACGACGACGACTTTGTCACGGCGAGAACATCACCGGAGGCGACACTAAGGCCGTGGAGACAACACGATACATGCCCACAAGATTAAGGGTCTGCCGAGCATTACTCACTCTAATTAAGAAATTAAATCTCATGATAACTTGAGTGAGCGCTAAGTGGAAGAAAGCGGGCTAACGCTGAGTCACTTCGAGGCTCGCCGGCGTGACCTCGGTCTGGCAGAATAATGAGGTGACTAAAAATAACTGGCAGCAAAGAATTCCTCTAAGATTAATTATCGAGAATAATAATAAGAATAACAGAATCATGCTTTGGACACATCTCCACAACACGGTCCTTTTTTCAATCCAATTAATCTGGCGAAAGATGCCCGTATCGTCTCCGAGGAGCGGAAATCTAGCGGACAATAATGCAATAACTGTGTTTTTGTTTGGAAACATAATTGCTCTATGGACGGAACGGAACAGAGCAGAGTGTAATTACACCCTAAAGAGCCGCCGCTCACTCGCCGCCGACTCCTGTGCCGCGTTATTTCGAATAAGGAGATCTGGCAACCATATTTTTCAGAGTGGAGATTACTGCTCCCGTGACGCCTGTGCAAGGCCAGCGTTTATGAGGTGGCGGGGTTGAGCCCTTCAGAGCTGCTGCTCGGGATCTCCGGCCTGTGAGGCGTGCAGTTTTGGAGGGGGGGGATATGGGGGAGGGTTAGTGGGGGGTAACTATCTCAGATCTGTCCTATCAGCACTTTGCAAGAAGACGGCAACACCCGTGTGAGACAATCACAGCTGGAAAATGAAAAACGCTGTGAGGCAAACAAACTCCATTAATACACAGAGCAGCTTGGAGGAGCAGTAGATGGACACGAGATGTCAGAGACATTGATTTAGATGGCTTCTCCGGTTTTTTTTTCCTCTCTCCCTTATTTTTTTTGATGATTATTATTATTATTACTATTGACGACTGACCGCGGCGACGCCGTCGGGGACGCGTCTTCGTAATGGCTTTGTCCCCTCCAAGAAAATCCAGAGGAACATCAGTCGTTTATCAAAATCCCGGCGTAGAGCAGTTGTCGGAGACTCGGTGAACACTGCAAAAGTCTGCGGGAGTCGCTCCCGTCAACTCTTTTTTTAAGTCAAATCAAACGTCCTTCAAAGAGCGGACTCACAGTCATCGTAATATTAACTTTCCGCAAAGTATGAGGAACCTATTGTTGTTCTCTTTCGCCGTCGACGCGTGTGTTTTTTTAAGGAAATGGCTCAGGAGTCCTAATTAGAATCACACATAGTGGAAATGATGGTTAATAAAAACACAGAAAATAACAAAAACTGTGACACAATCATTGTCGATCATATGAAAAATCAGCATCTGGTTGTCATCGAATGCTCCGGTCGAGCGACGGCGCAGCACAGGGAGAAAGAAAAGAGGTCATACATCGGGATGTTGTTGTTGTGACGAGAACGACTGACAACGCGGACAGATGTGAAGTATTTACAGCCAACTTTTACATCTTACATTTACACTCCCTCCTGAGCTAAAATGTGCTAAAAAAACTATTTCATGACATTAGTTTGTGCACGTGTGTGTGAGTGATATTTGGAATTCCTCCTCATCCAAAGTCAAAACATGTTGCATAACTGCACACTGGCTAACGAAGCTGCTGATAAACACAACATTTTTGGACACAGGTCAAATCCGACCCTGGCTGAATTCCCGAGTCAAAACATTAACGCCGGCCAAAAAGTCTTAAGTTCATCTACAACTTTGTTGGAAGCAAACACATCGGAGCCACATCTGATCCCTAAGTTATATCTAACCTGACCTTTGACCTTTGACCTTTCCCTCTATCAGTTAACTCCAATAACGTTTATGTGCTGGGTCACTTAAAGTGAAAAAATATGGAAGTGAATATGTGCCACCTAAGTTTGAATTAGACACTTTGAATTTGTAACACTTTTTTATTATATATTTTTTTTTTGCATAGAAGTCAGACTTTGAATTTTAAAAGGCATCAAATTTCAAGCACTGATTTTTTTTTTTTCAAAAAAGAATAATTGTTAAAAAATGTATTGTAAAATGTAACAATATTTTGAAATATTGAATTTCACTGAATTTACTTTAACATTGCTTGAAATTTGATGGTTTTCAAAATTCAAAGTCTGATTTCGATACATTTTTCTTTCTTTCTTTCTTTTTTTAAATTCAGTGTCAGAAATTCAAATTCAAACTCAGATCGCATAGATTTAACCCCTTCACAATAAAACATCATAACACTGTTATGAATAAACCGCTGAAGTTAAGAATAACAACTTGCCAAACCCCCCCGGTCCATCTCCACCTCCCCATGTCTCTTATAGTTCTATCTAATAAAGTCAAAAAAATCCCCCAAATATCTTTAAAATAAAGATTAGTGGACAGAACAGAAGATAAAAAAAGTTTGTTTGTAAAGCACCTTTAAAGCAACCACAGTGGACCGGAGCATACAAAACAATAAATAAAGGACATAAAAGTTTGAGCACGAAGCAGCAAAATACATATAAAATTAATTAAAAGAGCTAAAACGTGGGTTTAAGGGTGCTGACCATTTAGGGAAATCATGTTTAAGTGTGTATTTATGTGTAAATTAGTCTGGTCTCTTTAAAACCCTTTCATAATAAGATGAACTGGATCATTCTGATGGTTTTGCAGGTCAGTGTATAATCAAACCACAGATTAGGATCCTGTGCTGGATGTGATGATGCAACTGCCGTCCCACTTTATTAAATTGTATACTTCCTGTCTAATCTCTGGGGTCTTTGGTGATAAACGAGGACACAGGTGTTTACACTGACACTTTATCCGCCCGGAAACAGGAACAACAACTTTCGCTTTGTCGAAAAACTTTTGTAAAAATACGCACCCAAATAAAAAAACATCTGGAAATCAAATGGCACTAAACTCAGAGATAAAACATGAACACATCTCACTCAGGGAGGGGCAGCTTTCACACATTACTGCCGTGTATTTTTCTTTTTTGTGTTGTTTTGTAGCCAGGAAATAAATTTGACACACGGCTTCCTTCTGCTCCAGCTGGCTGACTGCCCAGAGGGCCACGCGGTGTCATCAGTGATTAGTCAAAACTGAGAAATGCAATTAAAATGGCAGGTCGCTGCTTCTTCTGGTTACGGGAAGTGAAAAGAGATGCGTGTTGTCATAATCTGCGGCGTATCTTTCCCTCTCTCACCCGCAGAGTTTGTGTCTCCTGAGAGAGAACGAACGGTACCTTTCTGGAGGACTCCACTGGATTTATTTATCTCCCTGATGGAGTTGTGATTTTCTTGTTATTCGATCAGCGAGTCAACGGAAAGTTTAGGCAAAGAGAGAGACAGAGACAGGAGGTGTTCTGGAGTTCACCGAGTATAAATATATACGATGGCACAGCCCTGAGAAGTATTCGGTAAGTCAGTGCTTAACCTTGTGCTCTGACAGAACTCACAAACTTCTGGCACACAGCACTCGGCTCAAGTGATGTCTGCTGAAGAGCAGTGAAAGAAGAACACATGAAACCTTGGAAACTGTTAAAAAAAAACCTGGTGTGGACCAGTGTGTGAGGGTTGGAAACTGCTAGCTTTGGTTAACAGTGCTCAAAAGGCAATTGTTGGTGACGTGATCTTTAAGAGTCTAAACTCCCTTTATGAAACGTCCAAGAATCACAGTTTGACGAGGGCCATGTTGGCAAAATTGAAGTACGTTGAAGGAGCTTTGAACTGCATTATAAGGAACATTGAGCGATGTTGAAGAAACATTGAACTTTGTTAAAGGAACTTTGGACTACCTTGAAGGAACTTGGACTGCGTTGAAGGAACTTGGACTGCGTTGAAGGAACTTTGGACTACCTTGAAGGAACTTGGACTGCGTTGAAGGAACTTTGGACTACCTTGAAGGAACTTGGACTGCGTTGAAGGAACTTGGAACTGCCTTGAAGGAACTTTGAACTACCTTGAAGGAACTTTGAACTGCGTTGAAGGAACTTGGAACTGCCTTGAAGGAACTTTGAATTACGGTGAAAGAACTTTGAACTGCGTTGAAGGAACTTTGAGCTGCGTTAAAGGAACTTGGACTGCGTTGAAGGAACTTTGAACTGCGTTAAAGGAACTTGGACTGCATTGAAGGAACTTTGAACTGCTGTGAAGGGACTTGGAACTACGTTGAAGGAACTTGGACTGCGTTGAAGGAACTTGGACTGCATTGAAGGAACTTTGAACTGCTGTGAAGGGACTTGGAACTACCTTGAAGGAACTTGGACTGCGTTGAAGGAACTTTGAACTGCGTTGAAGGAACTTTGGACTGTGTTGAAGGAACTTTGAACTGCGTTGAAGGAACTTTGGACTGCGTTGAAGGAACTTTGAACTGCGGTGAAGGAACTTTGAACTGCGCTGAAGGAACTTGGAACTACGTTGAAGGAAGTTGGACTGCGTTGAAGGAACTTTGGACTGCGTTGAAGGAACTTTGAACTGCGTTGAAGGAACTTTGAACTGCGTTGAAGGAACTTGAACTGCATTGAAGGAACTTTGGACTGCGTTGAAGGAACTTGGACTGCGTTGAAGGAACTTTGAACTGCTTTGAAGGAACTTGAACTGCGTTCAAGGAACTTTGACCTAAGTTCAAGGAACTTTTAAATTGCATTCATGAAACTTTGAAATACAGTGAAGGAACATTGAACTGTGTTGAGGACAAGGCTGAGAAGATGAGAAGAACTGTGATATTTTGAATTGTTAAGGGCAACATTGCACCTCAGAAAATGTCACAGAAAATGACTTGAAGTAGAAGAAAACTGACACCATGTTTGATTGAAGAGGACTTAAACTGCGCTTGAGACAGTGACGCATCAGGAAAATGTTTACCGACGGAGAGACAGAGACGGAGATGAGAAGAAATATGATAGAGTGGGTAGTTAAGGAGTTTCCCACTCTGCAACATCATGAACACAGGCTGCTGTTTAGAGACTGAAAATTCATATTCCGTTCACAACATTAAGTACTGCAGGAGCACTTGTTAGACAATTGTTACTAGTGTATCTGTAAATAAAACAGTCATTTATCAAGATTTACATTTGATGAATTAAACCGAACTTTATTTTTTTTTTGGGGGGGGGGGGGATTTAATCAATCTCAAGTAAAAGAGTAGGACAAATTCAGCAAATTTGTTTTGCCACGCAGAATCTAGTGCCCCATCTGTTAGGGCAATCACACAGGTGAGTCTCTGGTACGGTTACGGTTACCGAACCTAATTTTTACTCAGCTGGCTTCGTTTCGACAGAAAATAAATTGGTTCGGAGCCTGAACGGTTGGTTTCCAGCACAAAAAAGTAGTTAGTTACGTTATCAGTAGGTGTGTCAATGTCAAAGTAAGCTGGAGGCAAAAGGAAGGACAACACAACACTTGGGGGAAACGGGGGAAGAAAACGAGAACTTGGGTCGCTCAAAATTAATGAGTAATTTCCTAAATATTCTACGACAATAACAATATTTTTGGGAGTCTTGTTTATAAGTTAAAGAAACCTGCATCCTGGAGAGGAAAAAAAACCCCACAAACATAAAGTCATCAGCATCAGCTGCTACGGATGCATGTGGTAAATGAACTCTGTCATGTTAATTAGACAGGACGGCGGCATCACTCATCATAACCTAACATCAAATTCCCTCTGACAAGGTGGGAAGCGGCACCGTGTCGTCGAGCGCGGCGGCGTCCCCGTCGTTGGTGAGTTGGATGGATTCAGACGCTCTCCGTGCAGGTTAAACGATGTTCTGGTTGACAGAACTCCACCGGGAAGAGTCCGACATTCATACGCAGGCGATGCTGTCATTTCTCATCGCTACGCTATTGTCAACTATGAAATTACACAGCCTTTTCCCCCTCGATGTATGCTGGAGAGAGAGAGAGTGTGTGTGTTTTAAATCACTACTATTTTACGCTGCCGTCTGGTTTTCACATAAATTTAAAATAGTGTCTATAATACACCGTGTGAAACAATCACCTCCCTATACGTAAAGTCTCGACATTGATAACCATCATAAACAATTTTTCCAACTCCGTCATTACAACATAAAAGTACACATCACGTTATTTTGCTTTTATTCAGAGTTCCTGGTCTCTCTTTTTTTTAAATTAGGCAAGGATGCAAGTTTCCTTGTAATCCAGCAGGTGGCAGTGTTCTATTGAGGATATGGTGAAAATTAATTATGTTTTAAAAATGTATTTTAAATAAAAAACATATAGTAAATCAACCAGTAAAAGGTGACATTAATGTTTTCAATTGCTGTTTCTATGGAAAGCACATTTTTGGCACTCAAGGTTGTGAGAGGGAGAATTTGACACGAGACGAAAAATAATACCGTAAAGAAATCGGTAATCCGTGACATATGCCAAGCTTTGCAATCGGATTATGTTCTCCATGTTAAAAATTGTGCATTGGTGTTTGAAAACAGAATTTAAACAATTACAGCGCGTACATTGTTATTTTTAAAAGGTTATATATGCCATATGTACCCATATATCTATGCATCATTTAGTCAATATTGTGAGTGAGTGTGTTAAATTTCTCTTTTTTCTTTCTGTAATCATTTAACCTTGTACTCTATAGTCTTTGAAAGTCTGTTTTTGTTGCATTTTAAACGCGTCTGTTTAAATGTGTCTTTACCAGTTCGGTACCTTGAATCTGCCCTTTGTGTTTGTGAAAAGTGATGTATAAATGTCGTGCTACTTGTGAAGCGGCGACGCCGGCGGCGCAGAGATGCGCGGCTTGACCTCTGGATGTTGTAAACACTGTTAAAGGCACTGTGTGAGCGACCGCGGTTCCGAAGGCTCGTCAGCGAACAATGACAACCCTTCACAGTGACCGTGCTCTTTTTCCCTGACCTGTAAACAGGCCTGCTGTTAAAACTCCTGTGCGATGAGGAGTCGTGTATGTCCGCTCCATATGGCGGCAGTGACATCGCACACTAACTAACACTGGATTTTGTGTTGTGTTGTGAACGCCAGTGATGCATTGACTCTCAATATTTCATGTAATTTGACCTTTAAACCAACCTTAAAAGCAACCTTTATTCGCGTTACAGCCATTTTGGTACCATACCTGTTCGCTTAAATTGTTTATCTTGCCTTCAAAACCATGACAAACAGCATTGCACGGCCCATGTCCTCCATTTTCAATGCAAATGCCAAATGCTTGCAAATACACTCTGCTTTAAATATTATTGGATTATGCAACCTTTCAAAAGGAGCTGTGCCATCTCAAAAGAGGACTGTCTCGACCTTGAAGGAAATGCCATCACAACAGTTTCTGTATGACAATGAAATCACATTCTAAGACCTTTTAAACCACCTCAGCTGCTTTTAGTGTTTATATACAAGTACAAATGTGGCTATGAACCAATTTCAGTTGATTGATAGCCTTGAGTCATTCACAATCCCTTCTCCAGAGTAAATAAATAAATAAAAAAAGCTGGCATCTGCTCCACTGTATGTTCAAATTTACTTACATACATATGCACATGTATAGTCGTTAAATCTTCACTCTGGTGTGTGACAGCCAACTGTAATTTCACTGCTACATTTAATTAGCATTTCAAACACATAACAATTCCCTCTGCCAATCCACAACTCATTAGTGGTCTCCATTGAAGAGAAATAAAGAAATAAAGGAAAGGAAAAATAAATGAAGTTGCTTCCTTCATTAACATAGGTGCGTTAGTTTCTTTGCGCGTTCCCTTGGTCCTCGTTGGACCAGTTTCCTCTCCTGGCAAACTTAGCATAGCATTAGTTGTTGGATCAGGTTGAAAGATGAAAATAAAAACTGTTTTTCAAACTAAGGGCATGTGACTCCTTAAATACTCTGCTTTAGATATTGTTTAACGCTCCAGTGAAACTACTTCTAATGGATGATATACAAAAAGATGCTATGATGTGATGGTATTGACCATTTTGTTGATATTTTATGTACAATAAATGTCCTTAATATTTTGCTTCTAAGAGAAAAAAAAGAAAACTTCTTTATTGACAGAAAACTGTTAACAGATGAATAATCCACATCATTTAGTCACGTCTATTTGGACGTTAACAAAGTTTTATTCCAACTGAAGAGTAATGAATTTGTATTAGGACAAATTTCAAGGAAAAATATGAATGTAAAATCAATTTGAAACGTTTGCAATATTATGACAAATGAACAATTGCAAACTAAACAAAAAAAGCAGGTTTTTATATAATAAAAATGTAAAGTTCCAGCCTCTGATATCATTATTATTATTAAGTTTGTAAATGCATGACTAAACATTCAAACTTCATAGTTTTTCTTATTCATTTCATTCATTTCTTTCGAAGAGGTGCATTTTCACATTTCACTTTTTAAGATCATTTTATTCACTCGATATTTGTCTTTTCTTTTTTTCCACTCTCCGATAACAGGTTGCTATTTAATAACAAAGCATTACATAATGATAAAGAAGAATCTCATAATATAATGTCTATTCTCGAAAGATTAAATCTTAAGCCTCTTCAGTTTGGCCCTAATATTCCCTCGTACTATTATATCTCGTGCTGAAGCAATTACTAAATTAATCTTCAACTGTTTTGATAATCGATTCATTGGTTTGAGTGTTTTTTTGTAAAGAATAAAAACAAGTATTTGTCTAGGTTCTTTGCTCCATATAACGCAGGGATCATTAAAAGTTAATCATGTTGGTTAGTGGACACAACAAGACATTTGAGAACATCATCATTTCCAGGTTTTTCAAAACACTTTTCAACCATTTTATGGACCAAACTATAACTCTTGATAATGGTCATGAAAATCATTGTGATTCTCAGCTCTACATACAGTGTATCATTATTGAATTAATGCCCACTTCTATCTACTAGGTCACTAAAAAGTCTGCCTTAACAATAAGTCTCATGTCGGATCCAAAAATAACCACTCAACGACACAATGGACAAAGAAGACGACGACGACGTCGTCGGCGCGCGGCTGTCGCTAGCGCTTTAAATACGTTTTTTTTAGCTGAAGTGAAGAAGAGTGTGATAAATTGCTAATGTTCCATTTAAACGTCTCTCTGCTTCCACGCTCGTATCCACTTCCGAGAGAGTCGGTAAAGTTTCTGACATAAAAGAGCCAAGGATTTAAGAAGTTGCATCCCTGGAGTTTCCTGTCAGCTTCTTCCAACTAGTCACTCCAGTTCTGTCTGGCCGGCTCGCTGCTCTTAAAACCTAAGCTCATTATCCCAAAGACTTAAACTAGAAATGTAATATTACCACTGGACCTCTTCTTCTTCTTCTTCTTCTACAGGGCAGATTTATAATTCGCTCATCGCGCGTATACTCCGGGGGGGATCCAGTGCCCGTGCAGCCGGACCCCGAAGCAGAAGGTAAATCAATTAAAAACCAAGTCCATTTAATGGTACACGCGAGAAAAACGCGGCCCTAGACGAACACCGTCCAGCGCTAACGACACGACAGGAATCTGCACGGCCGAGCGCGTCGCTAACGCCGAGACAATGCGAGCGCTTTAATGAAAACTGTGACAAATAAAATATTTAATTTAACCGTGCAGACGTTCCATAAAAAAATAATTGGTTTTGTTTAATTCCACAGACACTGTATTATTAAAAACTATTCGTTTTTTTGCCATCAAAGAAGAGAAGCGCTGGGAAATAACTACAGATTAATAGCAGACCGTTTAAAGAGAAATGTTTTTGACTCATGACATTTATTAAATAAAGGATAAATCAAGGCAAATGGAAGGCCCATTTGGAGCAATCAGGATTTTTTTCCCCCTCCCTTTTATATTGAAGTCTGTTTTTTTATCCCTGTTGAGTTAGAGACAAAGAAAAATAAATGCATTATTGATTTCTTGCCATTGCTGTGCAGCTGTGTACAGTGGGCAAAAAAAAAAAAATCACAGGCACTTTGGCGAAGCATGTTTTCCAGCGTGAGGCAGCAGCGCAGATGAAATAAGAGCCTCCGTTTAAACCATCAGCCACTAAATCAAGCTCAGGTCCAGCTTTGGATGAAAGAGTGCACTTACATTCACGGGTAAACGTGGCTGAATGGGTGATGTATGAACGTAACGTTATTAAAAAACAGGATAATTGTGAATGTTAATGTTTCACGTGAGTCTAAGTCAATGGTTCTCAAACTTTTTATATATTATATACCATATTTGCTTAATTTTCTATGCTCACTTCCACCAGAGGAAGCTCACATACCACAGTGTGTCTAAGGGATTTATTTACAAAGCCTGAATTGTCATTTTTTTTATATGAAAATGTCTATTTTAAGTAAATCACGATTAGCGACATGTTTTTTTTTTGTGACAAAACACCATTTCATAAAACTTTAAGTCATGTTTTTGCAAGATATCATAACACTTTTGCTACGACGGGTAATATATTGTAACATTAGCAACATATTGTAACATTTTATAAGTTTTTTTTGGCAATGTCAGTCATGGTTTTGAAACATTAATGGGATTTTTTTGTAAAATTGTATTTCATATCAAGTCGTTTTAGTAACAAAAGTGTCCGATACCAATAGTCGTCCGATACACTCATTTTAGAGCGTTTATGAACATATGATGCTATTGTTATATTGTAATAAACAGCCCAAATAAGACTCAGCTAAAATGCTTATGCTGATGTTTGTTCAAATTTGTCTTCTTCTTCATCTTGAAGCTGCTCCTCGAATCTCAACGTGCTACAGATTCCGCTGAAGTGAATGACATTTACCGGGGTCTTTGAATGCATCTTGTTGCGCTGTGAAAACTGAGTTTCTTTCACTGTGCATAGTGAAGCATGTGATATATAGGATTTTTGTATTGTATCAGATTTTATATCTGTCCGACATCCGATCCAGTGATTTTGAACACACGTAATGTTTTTTTTGAAACATATAGGTGACAGACTTACAGATAAAGATGAACCAAATGTAAATAGATGACAGACAGAAAGCTCCACCTGTTTAAGTTTAAAACTCTAAACAATAAACACCAAACCAAATCTTTAGAATGATCACAGAACTAAAATGAACCAGATTTATTTCTGCTCACGATAATCATGCCTTTGTTCATGAGAGCCATTCCATTTCTGGCCCGATATTGACATTTGATATTCACAGCAACAGTCGCTCTCTGTGGGTGACGGTCCCACATTATTAAACTACACGATGACACTACATAACAATAAAAGAAGCTTTCCCTCTGATTTGGCTTTGGGAACGGCATCATGTTGCTGCCAAGGCTTTACTCCACTCTGCCACTGTACACGATAGCAATTATTTCCCCACAAAGTGACTGAGGAGACGATTCTTCTTCCTAATATTCTTAGTCATAGTTTCAGCTTGAGTGAGGACACGCTGATTTGGTTTTTTTGGGGGGGAAAAGGGGGGAAAGGGCTCAGATGTTCATGTTTAACTGGGAGAAATGGATAATTCCGCCTCCCAGGCAGAGCAGCGTGCCAGGCCCTGTTAGCATTTTGACAGTTTTGTGTATTAGACCACATGCTCTTGCCAACATTTCTCTGCGGTCTCTGACAGCAGGGCTGCCTCAGATTGAGAGCCAGTCACAAGCCACAGCTAACACCCCCGTGTTCCCTGCTGGCTACTAATACATTACAGCGCAAGTAGCTCTGGACATTGGCATCTCGGGCAGTGGCAGTTGCAAATGACTTTGTGTCATGTTGTGTTTGGTATACGTTATCGTTTCTGCTCAGTGTTTGTACTTTCTCGTGCAAAGAGAGGGGAGAAAAATAAGACTATGAAGCTACAAGTTTTGTACTTTTTTAGTGTGATTTCATATTATATTACTCTTTAGACAAGTCTTAAAGTGATAATTTGGTTGCGTTAGTGGTGCCTCATGATATGATACGCAATATTTGGTCCACGATACCAATAATATCGCGATACGAAGATTCTGTGATAATCAATATATTATTATAATTGGATAGAGGACACATGAAGCCCGGACTGTTTAGTTGAAATACCAATAATTGACAATTTGTTGTTTTTCTTGAATGCTAACTTTGGCATACTTGGCTCCTTGTTTGGTGTCAAAATTCCGATGTAGATCGTACTCTTTGACGACCGAAACCGCCTCATAACACAAAAGACGTACCGGTTTTTCTCCTTGAAGCACAAACGTGTATTCGCCTTCCCATCTTTCTTGAAACTGCCTTCCATCTGCATCAATCTTTCTCTTCGTGGATATTTTGCATCCCGCCGTGACTTCACGGTAAAACAATCGCCATACATTGCGGGAAATGTAGTTTATGGTCAACACACGCATTCAAGCAGCATAGACCTCCTGGGCCACATAAAATGACGTGGGGGGGGCCACATTTGGCCCCCGGGCCTTGAGTTTGACACATGTGCCTTAGCACATTGATTATTGTATTGCAGGAGGAAGGATGCCGATGTATCACTAAACATTTTGACCTAAAACATTATTTTAGTCGTTCACCAAAAGGCTTATCTCATAAAATATGTACCAGATTAGATGTATGATCTGGTAAGATGCTATCTTATTGATATAGAAAAGTGTCATTTCTAACAGAAGAGTAGAAGTTTCTGCTGCTTTTTGAACCTCTCACTCTCCTGCACCAAATCCCATTAAAAAAAAAATCATATTTTCAGCTTGCGAGGAAGCAGCATCTGCTCGTCGACCGCTGCATCGTGTGTTTGTTTGTGACACTGATGTAAAACCCATACAACAAGGTTTTCAAACACAGAAGTCACACAGTGGCACATTTTAACTCACCGACAGAGACAGACAAAATCATTCCAGAAACTGGGGCCCAACAGCGAGACAAAAATGTAAGACAAGATTCTTAAGAAAGTGTAATAAGTGAAAGTGCTTCTACATCTGACATGTGATTTTTGAGGCTTCACTGGTTTGGTTTGCTACAAAAAACCCTTCTGCTTCAATTATTAAAATGCACACAGCAGGCTTTCCATAAAACATGCAGTATCAGATTTGATTGGAATTTTAACTAATCCGACATGTTTATCTACTTATTCCTTGTTGTTTTTTTAAGCCCATAGCCTGGTGATCATACATTATGCAGCCGAGTGCGATTTCACAAGGTCTTTACATGCGACAGCCTCAGGTGCTGCCATTCTTCCACCTTTGCGTGTAATCCTTTGTTTGGTTTAGCTGTGTGCGATAAATAAACCAAACAAAGTGCCAGAGAACACAAAAATGCAACAGAAACAAATGAGCTTTGTGGTTGTTGATACCTTTAGCGCTCACTCATTAAAAGACGGCTGTGAAGTTTGAAGTGTTTACGTGCTGTGATGTCAGGAGAATGACTTGTTGTGATGAGTGTTTGTGCTTTTTTCGTGAAGCTCAGGTGTCTTTATTTGACAATATTGAAAACTATGATGCCTGTGTGGATTCGGCACTTTTTTTCGCAACACAAATCATTCTGTACTTTTATTTTTTGACCACTTTTTGACAAATATATCACAAACACAACATTTTTCCTGCGCCCCCTTCAAAATAAACGCCCTCCAGCATTCTCCTCAACTGAATTCCATGATTATTCCTCAACTTGGCTCTCTTTGAGAAAGAGTTGCAGGCCTGTTTTCATGCCGTATCCATATTCATATTAAAATTTCTATTATTTAAGGCAATTTTCAAAAGTAAACTCTGGAGGAGATGTGGGCGTTTGGCCCCCCCAGTCACAACAGGTTTACACCAAACATTAATTAGGAAACAGAATCTTCTTCCACTTCACTGTCTCACTTAATGTTTTGTTCAATTCTGTCTAAAATGACAGCGGCAGGTCAAAGGTGTTCTTTGAGAAACTTCCTCTGACATAATCTGATAAGAAATCTGTTATTTTAAGAGTTAGGGGGGCTCGTGGAAGGTCAAAAACATGAAGGAGATGGTGATGCTGATTTGATATGATGGCGTTAAAAAGGAGGATGTGAGTAAGAAGTGTTTGTGATAACTGTCAAAACACGCTTTCATATCGTAGATTTTTTAGATTCTTAAACATGAAACGCTAAAGTGAAGCCTTGTGTACGTAAAAAGTAAAAACTACTGTTATTTAGACCGCAAAAATCACACTGTACACAAATATTAATTGGGGAAACATAAACTGATGTGAAAAGGTATTAAAATATGTTGGAATTCTCCAAAAAACATGTTAATAATGTTACAAAACGCGTTAAAACAAATGACTAGACTGAAAAGATGCAGGCTCCCCCTTGTGGTACTTCAAAATAAATAACTTCGCCTGTATGTTGCACAACTTAGCCCAAATTTGGAGGTTTTTTCTGCAAGCCAACACTTTAAACAACCAGATTTAGTTTACGATCCAACCACTAGATGGCGGCAACGTGGATTCAAATATGATCTTGTGGATTATGCACGCATTTGCGACAATCGTCCAAAATAGGTTGGTATTAGTGTTACATGTAAAATGTAGCCTGTGGTTAATGTGCAGCTGCCGGCAAGGTGACATAACAGACAAATCATCTTATTAAATATGGCTGTTGGTAATATTTCTATAATAATAATAGATTTCATTGCATGTATCACATTTTAAATGCGTTACATGCAACATAAAATGATGTATAAGCTTGTTTAGTGTTTTGATTGACTTCATTTCTCTGTTTTCGGTGATGTAAAGATGAATTTTGGATCTAAAAACAAACACTTTTACATTAAGTATCCTAATTTTAGTCATTGCAATATAATTTCCCTTTCGTCCTGAGCTCAATTGAGTTCCAGACCCCTGCCGTAGTGTTAAGACAAACTATTTCCTGTCGCCCACGTGCATCTTCGCCATTGTTAACATTTTATTGACTAAACAATCAATAAAGCATGCAAATGGGAGGTCACAGTGAAAATAACAAGCCTAACCACTGTAGATTAATAATGACATTCGGAGGTACAGTTGTAATCTTTACTGTAAAGGCTCTGACTTGGCAACGCGCCCCCATCGAGCAAAACCTACACAGTAAGTGGCCATCAGGCAAACTCTGTGTTCGCCTGTCAATCCTGTGTGTGTACATACATACATACAGTTCATACCTGCGGTCAACACACACACACACACACACAGGAGACTGGCCTTGAACGTTGGCGAGGTCGTGCATACGCATTGTAAAATACAATACATCACTGAAACAAATTGTGTTTCCAGCAGCAAAAAAAAAAAAAAAAAAAAAAAAGAAACGGAGAGGAATCAAATCTCCTGATGACAAATGTCAAGTCTTGCAATACCCCACACAATGTCAGTGAGTGACGTGTGCTCCACTCCCCTTAAATATTGCCGGGCACTTTGTATTTAAAAGGCGCCGCTGTCTCTCTACAAATTGTGTGTGTGTGTGTGTGTGTGTGTGTTCAGTGTGCGTGGCCCCCCGGGGGGTAGAAACATCTGAAAAAAAAGAAAAAGCGTGACATGTCGACGGCACGGCAAAAAGACTTGTGAGTGACAGAATAATTCTCCATTAACAGAGCATGGGGGTCACTCAAAGAAACTTTGTTCCTGTAGGGCTGCTTCACATGACAACTGTACACACACACACACACACACACAAAATCCAGAACAGCAGCAAAGACAAATGTGAACAAGAAACAATCGAGAATAGTAGAAAACGGAGCTGGTCTTGTAGTTAGGTTATCTATTTAGAGCATGTTAATGAGTCCAAAAACCGACAAATGCACTAATTTAGAAGAGTGTTACCTAAATTCTTTGAGAAGGCGAGTCACCTTTTTAAAGATGACAAACTATCGTAACCCAGTTCAGCAAATGAACTCTGCTTTATCGAACACTTCTCACCAAGTTTCTCCATGTATTTGATATCAATGGAGCTCTCAATTTGGACACTTGAAAAACTGTTTGATTAAGTTCTCATGTGGTTTTGGTGCTCGTGTTCCTCCTTTTAAATGAACGTCCTTGGAGATTTTCAACTTAATCCAGTACTGACTTGGAGTTGAGCCCATGCACGATCAGATAGAAGGGAATTACATTATTTGTCCGTCTTTGTTGGAGAATCTATGTTGTGCAGTTGTGCGTTCATGAGTTGATCCTTTGAAAACAACTCTTGGGCCTTGGTACGCAAGAAAAAGTTGGACTCCTACCTCCAGAAAACATGTATTTGATTCGAGGTTTTTGCAATTCATTCAACAATGCACATCAGACGATGTCTCTGCTGCCCGACATACCTGTCCTTTGAAAAAATAGCCATAAAATATGTGTTTATTGACTATTTTACTATGCTTTTTGACACAGATATGATTGCAAATGGGTAAAACATCCATTTCTTAGTGACATCCGTTTGATAACTTCATTGATTACAGTGTTAATTTCGTCAACGACAATTTTTCACTGGCGAAAATTAAACGTTATGTCAACAAGTGCCAAAAACTATGGCGAACTAGACGGGCACTTTTTGACATTAAATAAAAATTAGACAAATTTCATGTATGATTCCAAACTCAAGAGAAAAAACACCACTAACCTGAAGACCGAATCAAGGGTAAAACCCTAACCCAAAGTGACGCATTCACACAGTAAAACGCAGCTCAGCATTTACCAAAAATACATATTCAGTGTGACGGTGGTTGTGTTGTTATCGTGCCATAAAGAAACTTTAACAAAACTTTAACAAAACTTGACAATAACTTAACAAAACAGCACGAGGACGTCGACTAAAATCTCTGCCGACAGCTCCGTGATCGGCGAGATCAGGCAGAAATACTCTCCGCACTTATTTACGACTTAAACTTGTCATCTGGATGATAAAAGTGATTGCAGCGCGCAGATAAAACGACACCATCTGCATTTATATCGGTCACCTGTGAGTCTCGCCATCACTGCGTTATTCACTCGGCCGACGGGACGGGGGAAAAAAAATTAAATAAATCATGTCTCAATTCATGGCACGAGCGCGGATTTACTGCGTTATTTTGTCACCGAAATACTGCAGTGTAGAGAGTTGTGTGTTTATTATGACACAACAGCAGCTCAGTACACATGTCGTTACCTGCGCCGCGTTACTGCCGCGTCTTTATGACGGTGACTGAGCACGAATCTCTGAGGACGACATGAAAGGAGGCTTTGGGCTACTTTAGACTGCAGGTCAAATTGGATTTTTAGAGCATATCCAGATTGTATCTTAGGTTGGTTTGTTTATGGCAAATAAAAACACATGAGATCTGATTTTTACAAAGCTGCTTTACCGTAAACCATATGAAGGTGGCTTTACAGATCTGGTTCAATCTGAACGCCTCAGTCGCTCAGACCGCTGAATATAATGTGGATCCGTCAAGTATATAGGGGTGTCAAGATTCTCCAAATGCTTGATTCCATTAGATTTTTGATTTCAAGGTCACTATTCGACTCGATTTTTATCTTTAAGCACAGATGGGTCTGATATTTTCACATCATGTGTCTGCAATGTAACAAACTAAGTCCTGATTGTCCAATTTATGTAATAAATAATCAGTAAAAGCTTCAATCCAGGGTTTCCCACCACGTTACTTAGTTAAATTTCAAGGAAGTTTCGCTCCAAAGGAGGACATAAGAGTTGCCTTGTTTCGTAGGTCGTAAGTCTTTTGCATGCTGAGATGTACACTCTTAGAAATAAGGGTTCCAAAAGGGTTCTTCTACAAGGGCTGAGGTTCTACCAGGAACCATTTGCTTCTGAAAAACCATTTCCCGAAGAAAGGGTTTTTCAAGGGTTCTTGGTAACGCTAATTCCAGTTCCAGTAAGAACCATTTTGATCCAGAGAACCCTTTAAAACCCCTTTCCTGAATAAAGGATTTTAAAAGGGTTCTTGGTGGAACCCTCCAAAAAGGGTTCTTCTATGAGAACAAGCCAAAGAACCTGATATGGTTCTACTCGGCACTTTTATTTCTAAGAGTGTAGGGACAGGAAGTCAAATACCAATTGTTGACACCACATCATATTTACGCTTTTGCAGCGCGACTCAAACAACAACAACAACAACAACGTTGTTGACAACAACAACAACAACAACGACGTACAGTAGATCCGGAGAAGACGGGAGTTAATTGGAGGTACGTTAAACGATCCACACAGTGGATGACAATAGTTACAATTTAATTTAAACTTAGTTTATTGTATTTTCTGGAGGCTACTTGGTTTCCTAAGACGTGGCCTGTAACTCTAGAAATCCATGTGGAACACGAGACTAGACAATGTCAACGTGGAATTACGAATCCGATTCGGGCTGAAGTCTAAACATATTTGATGTACAGGAAATGAAATAATAAAAATAAAAGGCTCGATGTGGTAACCGCGTCCTTATTACGGGAGGAAAATGAAACTCGAAGTCTTGAATTATTGATGACGATCACAAAAAAAGGGCCATGATTATCATACAAATGTTATAATTGGCGTGGCCACTGACCGCGCAGCACTTAGACCCTGACTTTGATTGTTTCAGAACATGATTTTCATTGATTTTTAATCCCCCTGCTGTTTCCGCCGAGCACGGCTGCCCATAAAAGTGCAGCATTTTGGAACCAAATGTGTCCATTTCTAATTAATATGCTGGTGTTTTCTGTAAATACAAATAAATCCCAGCGTTGGACGCGAGTCTGCCCTTTTCTAAACCACAAACTTCTTCTTATTTTTTTACTGAATCACAGTCTACGTTGTTGATTCTTCAGTAAACTCGGAGACACACAGACTGCCACTAGCAAACTCGCTTGGTGGAACTTTCCCTAACATCTGTTTTTCTGAATAACCACAAACATTTGCGGGGTTTGTCATTGTTTGCTTTGTGTTCTAAATGTGTCAAAACTGGCATTCGCAGGTACAGCGCTGTATACGAGGTGCATCGCTGCATTAGCCCCACTTTTTTAAACCACGAGCTCTGCTGAAAGACATCTTTCCAAAAAAATGTGTCATGCCTCCTAACAAAGGCGAGAGGAGCAACCAGTGAGGGGGAGGGAAAATATGGAAATCTCACGGATGCTAGCTGTCAACTGATGTACAGTGTGGAGAGAGTGTTACTGGGAGAAAGGTAAACAAAGGAGGAGAAAAAAAAAAAATATATATTGCATGGGACTGTGAATTCTAATTGAAAAAGATTCTCTTTTGATGTAACTTGGGAGATCTGAGAAGTGTTTTTGAGCTAATTACACAGTCATGGCAGGGATCTAATTAGAGCGATGCTAATGAGCCTTGTTTATCCTTATTTGATGTCAAAATGAAACTGGCTGAAATCCAAATAAAAAAAAAGGCGCCGGCATTAGCATCTCACTAAGTGGGATAAGAAATGTCAGCAATTCCATTGTTCTCAAGTGATTGCATTGTGCCGTTATTGTGTTTTCACTTTATAGCGTCGGGATAAGGAGCTCCTACATTAGCAGCATTAGCTTTCCCTTCCTAAACACCTCATTTACTTTAGAGCTGCTTACCTTAGCTCAGTAATAGTCCAGCGACGCAATTAATTCTGTGCATCTCATTTGCATTCACTTATTTGCATGACGTGTTGGGGACAATTCAAAGAAATAAAAACCAGTCTGATTGGGTTCTCTTTGCCTCTGTGTGTGTGTGTGTGTGTGTGTGTGCACGAGTGTATGTGATCTGGGCATCGTTCTTTTAAACCGGGTTTAAATTAAAATGCCTTCAGCAATCTGGAAGATGACTGCTGTGAGTTCTCAAGGGGGCCGACAGATCGGGCGACTCCCAGCTCCATCGCCATTCAGTTTAAAAAAAAAAAGAAAAAAAAAAAAAGTTTATATTGGCAGTGACCTTGAGCAAACGTGCCAATGTTCTGTAAAATAATAAAAAAAAAAAGAGTAGTGGAGATTAATCATATTAAGCTTTCAACTGAGGCTTTGCATCATTTAACATTTGATTTAAAGGGGGCTGTTTCCACCGAGCTTAAAGGGACACAAGGCAAATGTGTACATTACTGCACTGTGAACACGGATGAATGTGTTAGTCCTTTTATGTCCTGCCCGTGCTGTGAAACTCCTCAGATCTCGACATGACTTTCAACAGCAAACAGCAGATATGATTGATTTATACGTGTCAATTCTTTAAAAAATACAGGTGCGAGAGAATAATGATGGTTTTAAAGCAGTTGAACAAAAGGCCTAAAATTAGTGAGAGCTGCTATGATGTTTGGTTTGGAGACAATGGCTATGGAGCTAAAGACATCAGAGCTGAAGATGCTGGGAGAAGCCGAAAGATGAAAACAGTAACACATGTTTTTGCAAGTATTGGAATTTCTAAGGGTCATTGAATGCATCTCATAGTGTAGCTCCATCTATATGGTTAACACAGTGAGGACCCAGCATTATTCAGCATGTTTGTTTTTGTTTGTTTTCATGGAAAACTACCCTCTAACTAAATGATCTCATGCAAAAACATAATTAAAAGTCTGTTGTTTCAGCCCCTATAAAGACATCAGTGAGTTAGACTGAAGAAAATGACCTGAAACGACATTAAAAAAAATAAGGAATATATATCATATAGGCCGTCATGTTTACACACAGAGTAGAAATAGTACATGTTCAACAACAAGCACTCGAGACCAAATGACTCCACTGCATATCCATCTGCCCTGTATCTGTATCTGCATTTCTATTTTTTGTCACGGCAACTGCAGGTTGTCATGACGCTGAGTTGTCAAGAAAATAAAAGTATACAAGTAAATATATATGTATATTTACACACCGAGTCCAAGAAATGCCGTGACGACAGCGATGTTACCACGGCAACCTTGTTTCTTATGACCCCGAGACGCCCCGACGTCTCATCGCGCACTGACAACATCGGCAAAAAGGTCAAGAGCGAGTTTACCTAATGAATCCAGACTGTCTGACACAGTGGTTCATTTTCAGCAGGACATTCTGTGGACAGCATCTATTTTTGCTTTGCGAGTCTGTCTAATAGAACCGTTTCCTTCATCAGGCGACCGTTTGGGTTGTTCCTCATTTTTTTTTTTTGTAAACAACGCGACGCACCGACAGAACCACTTAAAACGAGCGGAGAGACCGTTTCACTCCGACGATGTCGAATTACAGAACATTGCCTTGTGAGCTGTGAGTAAATAGAACCTATTAACGGCGCCATGCACCAACAGGCAGCTTTTGAATGGGCAAACGGCTGCAGAAGTCGCTCGTACGATCGAAAGTGTGTTAGGAACAGAGGAAAACTTTAAAGATAAACACAAGTGGAGTTGGTGTATTTAGAATACGTATCTGCTGCAGTCAATGAGTAAATACAGTGGTTCTGACTTTCTATAATTGACTCCCTACAGCCAGTGGTTTGATTACAGGGACACAACTAAGCACAGCAGTTACTAAACACACACTCATTTCAACGAGAGCGACAGCGTTTAAGAAACACATGTCTCGTCCACTGCCTTCCATTTAAAGAAGTGTGGTTTTTTTTTTCTTTCCAGAAATGCGAGCAGTAACTGTCCCAATGGCATTCAGAGACCATCTCAGTTCTAAGTGTGAGAATAGAGTTTAAACCTAGCCCTCGGTCAACGAGCACATCAACGTATGTGACACAATTATGATAAAAATGTCTTTGAATAATTTGAGTGAGGAGTTTCGTCATCCGTCCATTTCTGCATAAATTGGAACTCGAAGAATGCAAAGTCACCTTTGACCTAAAGTAAATCGTTCCATACTTAATTCTAATGATTTACATACATTAAAAGACTGGCGCTGGCACAGTACGTTTGTTTTAAATCACACACACACAGTTACAGCATCGTTGGAAAATCATGATGAATGGGGTGAAGGCGAGTGAACATGTAAACAATACAATAAATCACTGCGAATCATCACCAGCAAATATCGATGGCGGCGCAAACGAGTCGCTCTTTAAAAGAGCGTGTGAATCGATTCTCCTTTATTGACGCACTCAGCAGAGGACGTCGCGTTCAAGATGTGCGATGCGTCGCAGCATATCAGGCGAACGACAGCTCGTCCATCGCCCGCTCGTCCAGAAAAACAATGGTTTCGGGCAGTTTTGGTGACGATTGGGACACAAAAATGAGCATGAGAAATTGGTTTATTCCATGTGTTATACTCCAAGGGGGAATTCCAATTCCTTGCTTAACCCTCAATCTCAAAAATGCGCTCCCGCTAGTGCAAGTGCTGTCCCGATTCTCAGAAAAATTAAGTTGAGGGCCAAGTTTAAGGGCTGTATCGCCCTCAATATAGAGATTTTCCGAGACCACCCTTGGGAGCAAGGGCTACCCAGAATGCATTGCGTGTTTTCACATAAGAAAGATGTCGTCGAAAGCAGCGAAACGAGTACGCTACAAATGAAATATTTTCTTTGTTAATAGAGATATAAAAATGATGAAAACCATTGTATTATCTTAGTTTAGGCCCGTATTATGAAGGGAATAGGAATTGGCCCCAAAACTAGCTTTAAGATTAATTCAAAGATAATAGTTTAAAGAAGATGTTAGCAGGAGGATACAGCAGTCGTAAGAACACCTGACTGATTTACGCTCTGCACAAACTCAAGGAGTTAAAAACTCTTGCTCTCGTGACCCTTTCGTGATTTATACAACGCTTCACGGCGGGCCTCCATAAATCAGGACATCTCATTTGTACAGGAGTGAAATATGTACGGCATCCTCGGCCGCTCTCTGTAACCGGGGACCGCGTGGCCGTCGACGGCCATAAAGAGATTACAGCGACATCCTTTACTCTGCGGCGACAGCTCACCCGGACACAGCCTTGATGCTCCTTTAAGAAGGTGTCAACGTGGCCATACGACATACTTTATGAAGGTGAAAACATTATTTGACACTGACACGGATAAATAAAATAAAAATGAAATAAAGATTCATGTCGATGGGGGACAGCGTGATAGCTGCAACGCTGCGTTTTTGTAATAATGTCATGTATTTTCACATATTGTGGTAATTATGATGCCGCAAAATGCAATAATCAATCACAATGTGTGTCCTTTATCAATAAAGATGAATAAATAAAGGGTTTATTAGCTCATTTTGATTTGATTTAGTGGTGGTTTACATACACATTTCTTTTTTTGAGGGGAAACTGAAGTAAAGGTAAGGATCATACATCACAATCAGGGATTACAGACCATAAACATCAATCGCCTTAGCATGTTCGAGCGACATTACCGAGTCGTCGCGAGAGGGCAAAAGCATGCCTGTAATCACTAGCAGCAGATAAAGAGTCACATCTTCAAATGCCTCCAATTTGAGGAGACGTACAAACCTGTCAGACGTTTGCTTATCGTGTCATTTATATTCCAGCGTTAGGAAATATAAATAACGGAGGGGAAGGCGGGGATTATTAATGAAACGCTGACCTCATCCTTGGACGCGCAGGTGATCGATCAGTGTGTAAATCTCCCCCGAAAAAACCCAGTGTGTACTTATGCGAGTAAGAAAAAGAGAGTCACTGTTGCATAACAAATACATGTGGTTTATCACGTCTGAGCAATTGATGAATATCGCACACACACACACTGTGAGATAAAAATCCCCTCGTTATCATGAGAAATCCGCCGTGATGCGGCGCTCACTCCAAGGTGCGGCACTTTCGTCTTATTCCTAACATTGTTGACACAAAGGATTTAAAAAAGATAAGCCGCACAGGTCTAAGGGCCACATTTTCATTTCCCCCTGATGTGAATCAAGTAGTACGACACAAAATCCAGACGAACGTCGTCAGATGTGACACAATCGTGCATCTGTGGATTGTTTTTCCCGACAAAAATAGCTCGTTGCTACGTGGAGTTTGAAGCCTTTTCACACATTGTTTTTTCTCACAAGAAGATCACATTTTTGAGGCACTAAACGTCAGTGACAACAGACGGAAATTAGCACACAAATTAGAACTGGTAAACAGTCTTATAAAATAAGGTTTACATGTAAAATTGGTGTAAGATGGCTCGGTAGCACCCCTAAAGGGGAAACCTGGTAGGGCAAAGCTGAAACTAAGTTGCACCAAATTTCACGGAACTTGGTGGAAAGATGTCACAGCCCAAGACGAACAAATAATTCCATTGGGACCATGCCCTTAACTCAACAGGAAGTCCGCCACTTTGAATTTGCTGTCCATGTTAGCGATACGCACAATCGCAACCATCGGAATTTCTGCGATTTTCACCACATAACAGCAAGTGCCCTGTAACGTTATCTGCTCAAAACTTCATATGTGACACAAATAGACCAACTCTGAACACGTCTACGAATTATGAACTTCACCCAACAGGAAGTCAGCCTTTTTTAAATTTAGCCGCCGTTTGGCCACGAAACAGGAAGTGGCCTGTAACTTTGCCGTACATTCACCAATCTGCTCGAAACGTCTTACGTGAGACAAGAGTCCCGGCCAGAAATCATCAACACAGGGAAACTAAGTCAAGGGCATAGCACCACCTGCTGGCAGCACAGTGACAGTGAAAACAAAACAAAACGGCCCAGCCCAAATTGGGTTTCAAAGTTGAAGATCACAACACAAACAAAATAGAACAACATCTTTTCTGGTATGCCCAGGACCTGGACCTTTAATTAGGAATTGTCCATTTCGTTGATGTGAAATACTCGTTTTAATTAAAGCATTTCTGCAGGTGACACACTAGTAAACACGTCCATGAAAGGTAAACTAATTAAGGTGCATATTTTTGACTTTAACTCTAATTATGTGCTTCACAAAACAAAACAAAGGAGACATTTCTCAGAACCAATCCTCCAAACAGGTGGCACAGGCGTCCAGCAATAATCCCTGCATCTGGCATCTGCATGTTTTTCGGCAAACTGCCTGAGTTTTTGGTTGCAGATGAAATCAATGAGGTGTAAGAAGTATCTCTGCTGTCAGCACAAATGTGTTCCAGCAGGAGGGCGGCAGTGACGCAACGCAGCACGAAACACAGATAACAACGGGGAGACGTCTTCAGATATTGCTTTTATCCGAACGAGTCCTCGCAAACAAGCAGAGTGCAATTTGCTCCGCACCAGTCCTTCACTAATATTCTGTTCATTGACATCGTTTGTATGTTTTATGGCAGAAAACAACAAGGAAAGTCCATTAAAGCCCAAGTATGATTACTTTCACCATCAATTAATCTGTCCATTATTGTCTAGATTACTGGATTAAGTTGTTTGGTCCATAAAACGGCTCAAAAAATATGTTTTTGAAGTCATCCTCTAAGACTTACTTCCAATCAACTAACAATAATAATTCCATTTCTATGATTTTCTTCTTTGCAAGTTCCCATTTTCCTCCATCGCTACATTCCATATCCTATCACTGATGAATAGCACGTTACATTATCCACGTGTGGTCGTAGCAGCTGCAGCTATCGATTGTTTTGACTGAGAGTGATGCAGACACAGCGGAGACAGGAAGGTTCTCAAATCGGTTGTGATGTTCGAGTCACGTCCCTCGGTTCACACGCAGTGCACGCTATCACTTTACCGCACCGACGGAACGCTACGCTTTAATCCTACACAGTACACCTTTAACAGACACTACTAAATGGCGATGCAAGATGTACAATATGAGGGTTACAAAAAGAGGAAAAATGCTCAAGGACACAGATTTGTGTCGTTCTTAAATACAAGTCGAGATTGATTCAGACCACAAATGCAACACGGCATTAAAATCAACTCAACGTCCATTCATTACTGCAAATCCTCAGGCAGTTCACACACAAAGCCCCGGCCTTAATGTGCTCACTTATGAACAAACACATTAGTGGGCCAGAAAATAGCACATTCATATTTGATGTGCTCTCTTTGATGGCTCGCTCTTTTTCCCGTTCCTTCTCCAGTCTTCTCACTGACGGCCACACGCTTCCCCCCAGAGAGATTGTTTTACAGCGGCTGTGGCGACGAGGACGGCCGGCGGGGCCATTAGAGGAGCAGCGAGGGGTCTGGAGGTTCTGCCGCCGCCACCTGCCTTGCCCACGCTCTCAGCTGTCCCCGCAGGAGGTCTCCACAGCAGGAGGCTCTTGTGTGCTGTGCTCCTCGGATAATTGACGCAAACCTCCGAGGCTAATGGACTCGGAGATATTGCTGTGATTGGAACTCTAGAAAATGGAGGTGAATATTTAAGAGGTTTCACACATAGCTACGGTTAACGTCCTCTTGAATATTCATGTTTGCCCTAAGGTCGTCACTACTTTTTCAAAACGCCTAGTCTAAGACTATACACTAAGTCACTTAAATACTCTAACAATTGTTTATTTTTCCATTATATAGGAATATATTAGTAAAGGTCTATGTGTACCACTAATAAAGTGTGTTAAAATGTATGTATATATTCTCCACTTTAGGTGGAGGAGTGTCCCTTTAAGAAGACAGGGTAGATTTGTGAGGAATTCTGGAATTTGAAGGTTGTTCTGACAACTTCCTGTTACCGCTAATGTAGTACAACAGTGGTGGAATGACCACTAAAACTAAAAAATAACTTAGAAATGTGTATTTTTTGTATACAATGGGGTATCTTACAATAAAAATGACTGTAAGATATTTTTTTTTTCAGGTATTTTGGCTAAAGGTTTATACAGGAAGTAGTAAAAAAAAATCCACTTAGTGACTCTTATTTTGAAATCACACTGCAAGGAAATGGATACCCCAGTGTCTCTTTTGTGTCTTTAGCTACACAGAATAGAAGAGGCGTCAAACTCGTGGCCCGTGGTCCACATGCGGCCCGCCAGTTGATTCCATGTGGCCCTCCAATCATTGTCAAGTTGAAATGTGTTATTTATGCATGTATTTTTGTTAATTAACGTATTAATTTTGCATCCTACATGTTTTTTTTCCTGTATATTGTTGCATATTAAAGCAAACACTGATACAAACCCATGCATTTAACATTTTTTTTCTGTGAAATGCTAACACACTTTAGCTTCAAACAGACGTAAGTAAGCAGATGCATTTTCAAATCACCACAAGTTAACTTATCTGACGTAAACATTAAAATCCCATGTCAACATTTAGAATCAACAGTTATGTTATGACTAACTGGCAGCGACTGTCAAAGTAAGAATAAAGACAAAACGGCTAAAAAGATGATAACATGGGTGTGAATATACGCAGCTATCATATAAGTAATACATTAAATATTATATCCAAATTAGAAGACATGGAAATTATGTTATAAAGATAAGTGTGTTTCACTTAAATTAATGTGTAGATCATTGTGACATATTAAATTCTCATGAATTAAATATGTCAAAATAATAATGATATTGTGCAAAAGTTGCCAATACATTTCAATGTGTGCTAAAATTACTTTTTAATGATCATTGCATTAAATATTTATGAAGTACGAGTGAATGTGTGTATCCACACTCTGTGCAGTGATGATGTCGCTGCCACTGTTTGCTAATTTAATGCGACTGCACCTGAGAGGTTATCAAAGAGTGCAGGTGCTTTAAATTCAATTAAAACAGATACGTACGAGTATCTCGCGACAGGATATTACATTTAACTTCTCTGTGACACCAAGAGGAGACATTAGGGTTATTTAAAAACTTTTAAAACCCCAAAGGAAGAAGGTTTTATTTTGTTTACAGCCGAGTTTGACAGGGCGACACGCGAGCGGCCGCTCATCCATCACTGAAATATCCTGCGGCACTTTCCTATTAGAGCCTGTCAAAGTGGGCAGGACTCATTATTACATCATCATAACGGTGTCAGCCTTGAACTTCATCAAGAGTCATTTGTGCACTTTTGTCACACGGAGAGAGAGAGAGTTATGTATGTGCCCCTGTGCATAATGTCTACGCTCATACACAGGTTAAAAAAGAGAACAAATTACACAATATATAAGGGTTATGATGAAGGCTGCAGCAATTAATCGATTATTAATCAAATACTAAGTGAATTGTAAACTGTAAGTGCAGTTAATACACGGTTCTGTGATTCTTCAGCTTCTTAAATGTGAATATTTTGTGGTTTCTTTGCTCCGTATAACCAATATATCATTAAAAGTGAATAATATTGGTTTGGGAAACACAGATCAACATTTTTGGACATTTTATTTTCATAAAAAACAACTAGAATAATTGTGAATTTCAGCCTTAGTTGTGATACAATATGATAATTTATTTATTTCAGATCATATTCAATAGAGAAAACAATATAGAGACTAAAACTTATTTAAACCTCCACCAGGACAACAAAATAAAAGTTTATACATAATTTACATTATCTTAAAATAGCAATAGTGTATTGCAAGGTTAAATTCTAACTACTATTTACTATTATTACTTAAGCTATAAGGATAAGGACAACATGGTGTAAGTTTTCTTTAATTTGGCCACTTGGGGCAGCAGACATGGTCCAAAGAACACAGTCAAATAATCTATAAAAGTAACTTTTAACGCTTTGGGCTGCTATACTTATTCCTAGATTTTGATTTCTAATATTTGAATATATTTGTATGTAGTAACTATTAATTATTCTTTATATAAATGATATTAAACCACATATAATTGTGAATGTTTGTCAACGCTAATCCTCGTCTCTCCAAAACCCTTTAATTCAGGCTTTAGAGCTTGATTTAATTTGTCAGACTATGTTGGATTTTGTATCCTCATTTATTTCAGCCTCCTTTGAAGCAATTACAGCATATATTCCTTCTATATTTAATGTATTTTTTGTATTCCCATTTGTGAATATTATGCATCATTGTTTTTGTTCTCTGCAGGCAAATAAAATAATAACAAAAATATTTAGCCGGCAGAGCTGAGTGGGATATAGAACGATATTCTATATAGCTTATGTGATGAATTACGATATGGAAATAGACACTAAAATGTGCTCAGTGTTTGCTCTGAAACATGCTTCATATTTTTCCTCCATGTTAAAAAAGGAACATAAAAGCGAACGACAATTACAGTCAGTGGGATAAAGGCATTGTAGTCTGCGGTGATCCTGACCGGACAAGCCAAGAGTAAACGTAGGGAGCGATAACCGTCACAAAAGAGAGCGATGAGCGTCTTTAAACAAATCTGCAGTGACAGGACGGCCTCAAGAGTGCGAGAGAATAACCCGGCGTTAGATGCACTCAAAGAAAAGCATTGAAAAAAAAACACTTTTGTGCTCTCAAAGAAGAATAAATAATAAATGTTTGGCGGACACAGATGGTGAGACGAACCCCCCTCCTCCCCCCTCCACCTTTAAGAGGCTGCACAGGATTCATCACACACACCTAATACACTTAATGCATTTCATCTTTCTCACTTTAAAAACACGCCAGTGTCGCACAGAGCTCGTAGATCACCAGTGTGACGCCGAATTATTCAAGCACAAGGGAAAAATACCAGTGACAGATTATAACGTTAATGTTTTTAGAAGTTAAGGAGTTTTAAGACACTTTTTTGCCGGGGTGGAAAGTTGTATAAGTAATTATTATATAGATCATGAATGGCATATGTTGTTTAATTTCTGAATTTAGGGGGGGAATCTATCAAGAGAAATGGACTGAAATATTCAAAAGTATGTTCCCATTAATTAATTATTGCCTGAACTTAAAGAACTGCTGACTTGTTCACTTCAAATGAGTTCTGGATATAATTATTGCATGATGTACAGTCATTCACAGGTTTGTTTTCGGTTGCTTTTAACATCTAACTAAAGCGCTATAAGTGGTCATTTAATTAAAAATACTACCCCTATTCAAAACTGCTTCATAAAAACAGTAAATCCCAGGGTTAAAGTGTTAAATGCACTTATTTCTTCTCCATTTGCTTAAGTTTTGGCATTTCCTGGCATAATTTCTGGGTACAGTGCTCTGTACAGTATTTTCACTTTACTTGATATTATAAGATCACTGTTGTCGTTTCTTTGCCCCAAGGTTAGTTTCCAACACAGTTGTGACGTCACCATTCATGAAAACAATGCAAAGCAAACCAATCACTGGCAATGGGAATGTGTGTCAACTGTTATGGGTTTTTTCGACGGCCAACGCCGAGGCCAATTTCCCCACATTTACGGTCGCCAGTGGCCAACGACTGATACAAATTATAATTGGACATAAAATATAACTGTTTCATGATCACAGATTATCCTCAGTGGCCAGCTATTGAACCACACTAATGGTTCTTTCTCTCTTTTATCTACAATTAATGTCTTTAATTAATATGTCTTGCAATTCTGTGATGGATTGGCGACACGGTCCTGCATGTGACCCCCACCTTTCACTCTGTTTCACCCATCCAACCCTCATGTGGAGGATAAAGCATTGGACAACAAATGAACGTATGAAAGTGTGAGTGAATGGGTGAATGGCACGACATAAATGCAGACCATTTACCATTAAAAAAATGGTATTAACCTAATTAATCCGCCCAACTGATTCATTGCTCGGCCTCTCTACGATGGTGTTATGGCATTTTTCCTTTATTCAATGTAATGCCATGGTTCTCAAACTGTGGTATGTGTGATACACTATGCGAGTTTCCTCTGGTGATGCTTCTCATTGTTCGTAGAAATAAACTGTCTTAAAATCTCCATTTTGAATGTGCGACCAGAAAGAATGTGTCGTCCAGCTTTCAGGGTCAAATAATCGCAGTGTTTTTAATCACATTAGAAGCAAAACTGATCAATAAAACTGGACGCAACCCTAATTGTGACGAAGTCGATGAACTTTGTGGTTTACGTTGCGAGTAAATGTCAACTGATGTTACCGAAACCTTAAAGAGAAGTGGTTTACTTGTCATTAAAAGAGCAAAGAAACCACTTCTAATTGATTTGACGATTCATTGTGTGGTCCGTAACCATTCAATCAATCTATTAGTTCCAACGCTAACACGTACCTGTTAGCTGCACAACGTAGCCTGGTATTCAAATGATTAAAAAAAGGTTGATTTTTCTTTCCTAAATATCAAAATTATTGTATAAAGCAAGGTATGTGTGATGTAAAGAATGTTTAATGTGTAGAAAATGCAAATAACAAAACATATATAATCATAAATTCAACAGTAATAGTTACAGATTACACTATACCACTTAGTTCGGCCTGTTAACACCAGTGTATTTTAACGTCGGTGATAATGGAGTTACTTCCAGAGCTTCAGTATTGTCTCGGGTGGTTCTCGGTCTAAAAAGCTTGACAACCACTGTGATAGAGTATTTAGTAAAAGGCTCCAATGACCCCCGCAGTGCAAATAACATCTTTCGTCAAAAATTAAGTGGACGACTTTGTCTCGTATAAATAAAATATGTTGTGTAAAGACGAGACGATCCAAGCGAGTGAGCGAGCAGGACAGTTTCTGGAACAGTTTCCGTGTGTGCTGTGTATGAGGGGGGAGGGGGAAGGAAAGGGAAAGTTCCCTCATGCTCGATCACACTGATGTGACTCCGCCTGACAGCGGGGACGAGGCAAACTGCAGGCATGTGTTTAAACTTGCCGTTGTGCCACTGAGAGGATCATTTGAAGGGTGTTATTCTGCCCATTGTGCATCCGCCCGTTCCCCACAGCTGGAGCCGCTGCTTCCACTCGGACACCGAGGAGACAAGCGTCTATATATAGAGAACTTTTAAAGTCAAGTAAAAACCAAATTGCATTAAAACGAAACAGGATACACGTACAGTATATATAGTCCATTTATTCTGTCTCTGTAACCCCCCCGAGCAAATAGCCTAGAGTTCTTTCCTAATCACATCACGCCGTGACGTCTAAGTATAAATGAAAAAAAAAACTGAGTGAGACAAAAAGTTTAAATTGCTTCTCAGACAGGCGGCCATATTGTAAGAACACCAGTAGGTTTTTTTTTTTTACAGCATTAGTCACATATCGCGGCTCATGTGTCTCTACCTGCAGAGACGAATGATGCCGACCCATTTTCTTTCCTCCTCTCGCACCTCCATCCTTCTCTTCTCTCTCTCTGTCTCTTACGAGGACTCTCACCTTTTATAATAAGGTCAGCGGGGACGCAAACACTCATTCAAACTAACAAAAATCGAAAAGGGGGGGGAAGGTATAAGTACACGTTTGACTCTCAGGTATATTATTAACATCCCCCCAGATCCCTCACCATGTTACCATGTGTTGCAGAGGTGAACGAGGAGAGGACGGTAATGAGGAGAAAGTGGTGGAATGGAGGGAGGGCAGGGTTGAAAGGTGGGATGATTTTTATATCTGTGTCTGTTCGGTGCAATCATGAAACCTGTTCTTCACGCAGCGTCTGGGAGTCGCCTTCCTTGATTCCTCACTTTCTACCCGACATGAAATTTATTTATAAGAGGTGTTTTCGCTAATCGAAGCAGCACTCGGTGATATAAGACATTATTTTTCATTATAGCAGACAAACCAATCACCATCAGGGCTGCAAGTGATCCATTTCTAGATGTTTTTTTTGTTTTATACCCTGAGAGCTGTAGCCTAAGCTATGGGATGCGACAATTATCGATCGTCGAAGGTACCACATTTTTTCACGTTTTTTTTTTACGACTCTAACATATTGTTATTTTTCCAACATAAACCCTGAGGTGAATTACATTTAGGTTTTAGAGAACATTAGGTTACAATGTCCCCGTTTTCTTCCTTTTTGCTTTCCTTGGTTTTGCTGGAACTAAAAACATCAGTTTACTGATGCTACCTTGACTGGATGTTTATGTTTGGTTTCATGATGTCGTATCAGCTCAGTAACTCGCCATTTTCATAATTAATCGATTCATTAATCACAGTAGTTCTTCCTGCAGCACCTTTTCAGCTGATGCAGCCTGACGTCTGCCAGTTGCACCTGGAGTAACGTGTTATTTTTCAAATTTGCTTCACTGCGATAGTCACTGTTCATAAAAATGTACCGTGCGTAAAATCTCTTGTTTTGAAAGTGTCAGTTTTAAGGATTTCTTTGTTATCTGGAGCAAAATAAACCGGAAAATATTCACATTTAAGAAGCTGAAACAATCACAAATCTTGTTTTGATCATAAAAAAAGCTTCAAACCATGATAATAATCTTTTAACGGAGTAATTGTTTCAGCTCTACCTAGCTTTTAGGATCAAATAACGAAACTGGTTGTGTCACTAATTGTCACAAAGTCTTGTTTTTGTCATCGTCACTGAACATTTTGGTGTCTGTTGTGAGAAAATGTCAACTGGTGTTTCTGAAACCCTAAAGATAATCGGTTTACGGTCATAAAACAGCAAATAAACCACTTAAAATTGATTTGACAATTCAATTCGTGGTCCATAACGATTCAATCTGGTCTTCAAACAATACAAAAATTGCTAAAAGTGTTGATTTTTCTTTCCTAAATACTAAAATTACCAAGTTTACTTCCATAGAGACGCAAAAAATCTGGGATATATTCAAATTTACAAAACCTCAATACTGTACCTAAATGTAAAAAAAGTTAGCTATTCATTCAGTGGTTTATTATTATTATTATTATTATATTTCTCAGCTTCAAAGTTGTGTTCAAGGTGTTTGTTGCTGGAAATCCACAACAGTGCAGTGAATTTTACTGTAAATTACAGTCTGACAAACAATGGTGACACTTATGATTCTTCAAGTTGATGGAATGACAGATTCAAACACATACACACACGTTTCGTTTCACAACAGGTTCCGGAGAATAAACCCACCACACTTTTAATTGAATCTTTTGTTCTGTGAAAATCATCCCGTGAAAACATTTGCATTGAAGCATGTCAGACGTTCAACAGTGGAGAAATTGGCAAAGAGAGAGTGAGCTGCTTGTTCAGAGAACGCCACCGGCAAAGAAAGGGAAATCACGGCAAACAACAGACGAGGAATAAGAAGAAAACCAAACAATAACGCGAGGGAATGATTTTCAGCTCGTTCTTTAGCATTAGCTACTTTAAATCGATGTTTTCCAAGAAGGTTTATTCAATCCAAAGTGGTCTTTTTACTCATCTGATAGAGGTGAAAGTTTGAGTTTTATAGATTAAACACAAGGAAAGTGGCCTCAACGACAATTCACTACACAGGCTTTTATACAATTCAGGGCAGACAACTGTTTTATTATCACATAATTTGATCCGATGCAGTGCAATTATTTGTTTAATGTAGATGGTCATTTTCAATTTAAAAGTTGGAATAAAGTACTTCCATCACTGCTCACCATCAGAAAGATAGGCTACTTCATAAAAGAACAGAACATTTGATGATTTCTTTGGAATAATTTCCATTTTGTAAAACACCTCTCTAATGCTAAAACGAAAAAAAGAATATTAATATATTCACTAATGGCACAAGTTAGACAAAAGTATTAAAGGAGATGGGGAAGAAATACTAAAATACTATTGGTGTGTCCGTTGCTTTTATCCAGGTTTGGGACCAGTCCTAGGAGTTCAGACTGGATGAGGCTATCCCATGTCGAGCTACCTCCAATCTTTGACCTGTCAAGACTCAAACTTGCAACCCTCTGACTACAAGCCAAGTTCCCTTCACACTGGAGCTGCCTGTAAGCTTGTGATTGTTATAATAACAATATAAAACAGCAGTAGGAGTGGGTTAAAATATCAAATTGGTGATATATCAACTTCCTTTCTCGCGATAATCGATACGCCAGGGCAAATATCGATATTTTAAATCAACAAATGAAGGCGCTCTAAAGTAAACAGTTCTCTGCCAGTTTCACTCGCCGGGCGTCGCTACTTCATGTCTCCTCACGGTGGCGCTGCTCAAATGAATGAGGGGAAACTTGGGTGGAAGTTACCCTGACAAACCCGGAGATGCTGCATCCACGTTCAGTACATAGACTTTATCATGCTATTGATCATCACAGAGTCTCTGTATCGTGATATTATTGGTATCGTTGGACCACATATCGCGTATTGTATCATGAGGAACTCTGTGAAAAGGCAGCTGCTAGTTTCAAGTCTGTCGCTGCACATTTAATCAGAGAAATAATATAATTTCTTCAAAAATAGGCCACCGACAGGTTCATCGTCCACTTTTGATAAATTGCTTTCATTCTTGAACCAGCTACAAGTCTATATTTCTTCGATAGAGGAATCTTTTTTGTGTCGGGAATCTTCGCAGGAGATACCATGAAATAGTGCAACAATAAGACACTTAAAACTCTTGGAAAGACAACTCAATTTCAACCACAGCCTGTGGGATTACACTACAAATAGCGTACAAAGAAAAAAAAAAAAGAAATAAAATATTAAAAGATAAAATCTGATTTCAGTAACTCACAAAGGGGCCGGGGCTACACAAGAAACCATTAGGAGAAGAAGTGAAGAACGCCTTTTTGTCGTCTGTCTTCCGTCCCCATGGTGATGTGCAAGAGCACTTAACCTGCCAGCAGGGCGCTCGGCGGGGGCTTCCACCTGAACACAGGGCCTGTCACGGAAGGGAGGTCCGCGGGGACTCAAAACAAAAGGGCACGGGCACGCAAGGCCAGACACAATCTGTCCACCTCTGCACTTATACAAGTGGACACCAGTGACAGCAAAGAGGGGTTCATGTTCTTTAAGAGGGCCGAGCACCACCAGGGATCTGCCAGTGGCACACATGCAAACGCCTGACCGCAGCAGACGCCGGGGTCTGCCTTCGTCTGAATGACTCTCCGCACACGTTCACACACTGATATTGTGTGGGTGAATGATTGATGAAAAAAGGGTAAAAGCCACCGAGTCTTGACAGAAGATATAAGGATTTCTTTATTGAGTCTCTTGTATGTATGCCGGGCGAATATTCAGCGAGGAAATCAGAGCAAAAGACAAAATGAAGAAAGGCTTCTTTTTCTTTCTTTTTTTCTCAAGATAAAAAAAGAGAAAGAATATCAAAAGGCACAAATATTCATGCCCGGGGTGATGACAGTGAGACTGTCCTAGAAAGACTTTAATCTGAAATTTGAATAGCTAATCTAATGGAAAGTAGATTTTTGTCTTTCTTTATGTTTTAGCTTTTGTTAAAAGATTCTCCGCACTCAGACAAACCCTCCAGGAATAGCTTGAGTCGTTGGAGGACACCGTGACCTTGTCCTTTGACCTTTAGCCACACGGATCTAAGCTGGTAATCCATACGGTCAAGTTTGAGGTGATTCATGATCAGGAAAACGATTTAAATCCAGGTTTGTGTTGAATTGATTCGATTAATTTACCCTTTCCCTGGTGTGTCGGGGAACTACGGTGGCCTCTGCATACCAGAAAGGATGCGGCTACTTTGAAACAACGTAATTAGTAAAAAAATCGAATTTTCTATTTTCCCTCCGTTGTTCCATCTTCTGTGCAAATTAAAAATGCGTACATCGTCATTAATGTGCCCATCATGAGATAATGATCAATAACGCCAACTCTATTACACACTGAATGAAGTATTGAACCTTGACTTGTATTAATTAAACCCGCAAATGAAATTGCAATTGCGATATCTGATACCAGAAATCTTTTTAATTATGCGTTTCTCGCAGAAACATCGCGGCACAAGACGGCGGCCTCTGTAAAAAATAAGATCCATATCCACATTTTTACGGGCAGTGCGTTCAACTTTTACCACTGAGAGCCTCTTAAAAATGACATACTGGGCCTTTACGCCGTATTTCTACACTGATAAACAAAGCAGTTGGCGCCACACTGTACATCAAGACCTTCCAAAAGTGTCAGTTTTTTTCTCGCAGCGACATGAAAGTCGACGGCTTATCCATCCCCGGCCCTGTAAGTGCTCTGACAAATCAAAGCATGTATGAGGAAATCAGTCGTAACTCCACTGAAAGCCTGTATTGACAGTGTTTCTGAGAGAAAACTGAGATCACATCAAGCCGCCAAAGACTGCAGAGGATGAAGAGGAGGCGGAGGCTCGCTCTCTGGGGAGGCTTGACGAGGCTATTCAAGCGCCGAGGCCCGATGACGGACAATGAGGATCATGTCTCGCGGACAGGAATAGAAATAAGAACAAAAGAATTGCAGCAGGCAAGAAAGCGCAGTAGGCTGTCTGTGTCTTCTGCCCATGAGCCTGGGCACACACACACACACATGCAGCACGCCGGGGATATCATAGCGGGTTCTGGTGACGCGGTGTGCGGTGAAGGTTACTGACACCCTTCTTCTCCCACACACACACACACACACACTCTATCTGTCTGTCTGTCTGATGTGGTTGTAAATATAGCTCTGTGCACCACAGCTGCCATGCAGTCATGTATAAGGAAAAAAAATTATAATATGGGTCCTCGTACTGACACGTGTGTATTTTAGAGAAATGACAAATGACACGCTGAGATAAAATTATATATACACATATATATGTATATATCCAATACACATGGAGATATATATTAGTGCTGTCAAACTATTTAACACGTCAACGGTGTTTAACGGCGTCAACGTTAACGCACATCGCGTTTCCACGGCGACTGACCGGAAAAAGACGCGCGTGTGTCATGTTTACGTGACTCCCGATTGTTAAAATGAGTGTAAAGTAACGCTAAACTTTAAAAACAGAGGCACACATACGCAGTGCACAGATACGCTGGTTATTTGTAGCGCTGCTCTTTTCCTTTGATAAAACAGCTAACCGGCGCTAAAAGAGCTAATGCAACGAACGGAGCTAACTGGTAAACTGGTGCCTGGACTCCGGTGTCGTGGCACGTAAACATGACGTCATGCGCGTCTTTTTCCAGTCAGTCGTCATGGAAACATGTCATGCTTAAAACCTATTGCACAGCACTAATATATATGTATATACACATATATATACATATACGTACACATGTCTATATATACACATATATACATATATGTACACATGTATATAAATATACATATATACATATATGTACACATGTTTATATAAACACATATATAAATATATGTACACATGTATATAAATACACACATATATACATATACGTACACGTGTATATATATATATACACACATATGTACATATACGTACACATGTATATATATATACATATACATACATACACATACACATGGATATATACACATACATACACATGTATATATACACATATACATACATATACATACATATAAGTACACATGTACATATATACATATGCATACATATATATACACATACACATACACATACATATATAGACACACACACACACACACACACACGTACACACATATATATATATATATATACATATATATCACAGGATATATAAAGTCACATTTCACGCGCATGTGCAAAAGCTATAGTCCCTATACCTTGATGTCTGTAATTCCCCATGACCCATAAGCCGTTGGGGCAGATGCAGCAGGGAGGAGGAGGGAGGAGGAGGAGGAGGTCCATCATTGCAGGCACAGGCAATTTCAGCCGGCAATAAAAGGGGTGAGGGGTTCCTATCATTGCAGATAAGTGAGCCACTTTCAAAACTCTCGAGCTGCATTTGGAATTCACAACGATGGCCGATATGGAATTACAGCATCAAAAAAAAAAAATGTGTGCAACAACCAATTTATCTGATTGATACATGGGCGGAGTGATACAGAGCAGCCGCTATATTCATCTGTGCTGGGTAAACATCACAAACAACCCCCTTTACAATATCTCTTAAACTAATAATAGTCGTAATTGCAGCAGCGTCAGCAAAAAAATGCATCGCCTCCAAAAACATATTTCTAGTTTACCACCCCCTGTTCCATGTCCCCTTGAGGCACGGTCGTCACACACACAAACACACAAACACACACACACACACACACACACACACACACACACAAATAAAGAAAAACACTTTCTTTAGTCCATGAAAGGCTCAGGCAAAGACAGCTAATTAAACGCAAGATACAACAGGAATGCAAGGGGACACAGATTCATATCGCGGATGCAAAAGCACTGTGATGATAATTCTGCTCTGTGAAGTAGCCGGAGAAAAACATTGCTGTATAAGGCTTTTGTGACACGTATTGCTTTGCTTATTGTGCTGTTCTCTTTTACAACGCGCCGGGCCACAGTGACAGGAGAAGCTGGCACAGCTGTACGCCAATTTATTTAGTGATATAGATATATGTTTCTTTACGGTTTGAAGAATATTAGGATGGTATTTTATTTCTTTTTTCTTTTTTTTATTGCCCCGGCCCAGGCCACAATAACAATGCTGCACTAAGCTGGAGAAGAGCCACGCTCTTAAATAAGCACACAGACATTGTGCACCTGGACAGGTTTTGTGATTACTCTTTTAGCTTCAAGGGATGGTGTCGTCGTCGTCGAGGCCACAGAAAAGCCTGGAGGAAAGTCCCAACGCCCGGGTCCTTTTAAAGCTATTCTTAAAGCACTTTTTTATTGAATTCTGGATTGAAAGAGCACAGATTAGTTTGGGATTTTTTTTTTTTTTCCCCAACATAGATTGAGAATGCGTCTCTTTGGACATGTTACTGTGTTCACAAGGGACACGACACTAGTTTATCATGCGACAACTTTACAGACAAAGTCAATGCACAGGCGCGATTTGTGCATACACTACCGTTCAAAAGTTTGGGCTCACTTAGAAATCCTTATTTTTGAAGGAAAGCTCTTTTTTTCCAAAAAATATAACATTAAATGAATCAGAAATACACTCTACATCGTTTATGTGGTAAATGACTATTCTAGCTGGTTTTTAATGGAATATGTACATACTGTGTATAGAGGCCCATTCCAGTGTTCTAATGGTATATTGTATTTGCTAATGGCGTTAGAAGGCTATTGGATGATTAGAAAACCCTTGAAAACCCTTGTGCAATGATGTTAGCACAGCTGAAAACAGTTTTGCTGGTTCTTTGACCAAAGTTAAAGGTGCATTATGTAATACATCTAAATCAACTGGCCATAAAATCCTCCTAATATGTCACAGAGACTCAGGAATAATGTTCATATAACAAACTGAACTCACCAACAACAACAGTACAGACAAAATATTTGCGTTAAAAATATATTTTGCAGACTGCAAATCATGCTTATGTTTCGAAATCATGTTTTGGCATGTGGCGCCACCTACCGCCGTCTACCAATCATTGCAGTCAGAGTTTCCGCTGCCGAGCAACCACGGGTTGCCAGTTACGTCAGAAAATGAAACCTAAAAAGAGCTCGGTATTTTGAATTTGAATGTAGTAACCGTTTTTGGCCACATTCTTACGTATGGCACCTTTAAGTTTGAAGGAAAAAAATCTAATTTTGAATAAAAATAATTATTTCTATTCTCTATTCATTGTGCAACTCCTTTGGGAAAAGGATAATAGTGTGAATTTTAATGGAAAACACAACAAAATTGTATTGGTGACCAGTAGTGTATGCTAGACTAGATTTGGCGCAGAGTGACGCGACAAGTTTGCCAAGACGGCTCCAACATCCAAATTGTAGTTGCATGTTTTGCTGATTGCTGAGTCACAGAGTAATTGCGCGTTCGATGTTCAACGGTGACGTAGACTTTACTTGGTGACCAATTTGTTCCCAATCAACCGACATCGATTAAGCAACAAGTGGACAATCTCGACTCTTTTCACACCAGTTTGTGGGACTGGTCCGTATTTGTTTCCCCCCCGTCGTTACGGTTTGACCTTCTCTGACGTTTTACAGACAAACCGTCAAACGAATGAAAAAATAATTTGCCGATAAATGAGAATGATGGTTCTGTTCAGCTGTATTTTTATTTTTTTGTCACACCGCACAACGCAATCCCCACTCGCCAAAGACTCAACTGGTTAGAATTGATCCCTCTCTGCGGGCTCTTGCAGGGGCACGGTGCCCTAATAGAATGGACGAGGCTACACTAATCTTGGCCCGGCAACAGACAAAGGAGAGAAAAGGCTGGAGGGGAGAGAGAGGAGGGAGAGGAGGGGGTTGTAATTGTGCAGCCAAGTCTGATTCATCAAGTTTTACCGCTCAAATAAAAGTGAGTGCAGCTTGCCAGCTTGATTATCAGATGGCTCCTGCTGCATTAGAGAAGATGACATGCTATATTTTCTCTGATGTCTCTCTGCTGCACTGCCCGGGTCTCTTTTGAAGATGGGATTATAGTGCACTCTGTGCCACTGCCTGAAAATATATATTTACTGTTAACCTGAGACTGAAGTGCAATTTTCCATAGACTCCTGATTGGACTTGAAGTGCTTTTTGGTCTTTTATTTCAAGGGCTCCTCCCGTTTGAGAGTGGACCATTATTCCTTTATGTCTCACGGTAGAAATTGCAGAGTAAATGCACGTCCAAATGATGCTATTATTTCACTTGATTCATTTGGAAATGTGTACAATATTTAAAGGTTTATTCCAGCAAAACCATTCTATGGATTAGTTTTGTATGTTTGACACAAAATCTTACATATATAGCCTGATGTAGTGATAAGTCATTTGTGTTTTTTTTAATCATTTAATTAGATGATACGAAATACAGAAGACAGCCTGCATTAAAAAATACATACATTTTCAAATGTATTCATTCCGATTCATCATCTTGAAGATGAGAAACTTCACATGACATTTTTCATGATACAGCTCCCAATTTCATCATGAAACTATGGTTCGCAATACTATAACGTAAAAGAAAACTTTAAAAAACATTTTCATTAATTGTCGTAGGGAAATTCCTTCTCTGCATTTACCCTAAAAACCTGAATGTTGGGACCTCCAATCGTACTGAGTCTAGCAGAGACTATTAGGTGTGAAAAGGATGATTTTATTTAGCATCTGACCTTTGAGTTTTTGAAAATATCACATTAATTTGTGTCGCAACTACATATTTATGTGTATGTGGAAAAAAAACATTAGTCTGGAGACAGTAAATTGAGGACAATTGACAAAAATTCACTTCATGATAAGCTGAAAAAGTACTTTGGGTCTATGTAAATAATCATGTGATGATGAGATGTCATCCCCCTTTGTTTTGCTGCGTTTTACTGGACACACGCAACCCACAGATGTTAAACTATATAAGCTTTTACCTACTTAAAAATAATCTATTCCAACCGCAGGAGTGAGATGAATGCGGTTTTAGAGGAAATGAGGTAAACAAACCTCTGTTTTTTCTTTCTTTTTTTTTAAAACACATCCTGTGACAGCTTTGCTGCAGCAGCAGCAGCAGCAGCAAACCTGAGAGCATTACAAGTTCCTTAAGCACATCACTTGGTGTGGAGCGCCGACACGGATTGGCTGACGTGACTGAACATTAACTGGGCGAATATTGACTCGGTAAACGACTGTTTATACGTGAGTGAAAAGGCCCGAGAGAGGCATTTAGGGCTGTAAACTGGATGAAAAGTATGAAGACGAATAATGCACTCGCACCACATTCTTATAACGATAGTGGCCTCTTCTTTTACTTAAGTGCTCTCAATGCCTGTGCCTCCAGTTTAACAACAGACACCTCTGCTTAATATAAAGAGGCCAACGTGGAGATTGCCGAAGTGCATCTTTAAGGGTTTTGAAGGTCGAACAGAAGAGCATTCTTGGCCGTGGATTGCGGTGTCGGTGGGTTTGCGCGATGGGATGCATTAGTGTCTCCACAGGTGTTTACACCAAACGCAGAGGGAGACCTGAAAAATTGCAGGCCTGAAACCGAGGCTCGTCCATAGAAGGTCATGGAGAAGAGAGAGCGTGTGCTCCAGAGACGGGCTTTTCTTCAACAGATGACTCACAAGTTCAAACTTGCTTACTCGTTTTCCCAGAATGTGAAACTTTTATTTACTTTTTAACAAATATTTACCGTTTAGAGATAAATTACGGCGGTTATTAATCATATTGTGTCATGAAATGTCCATGATGTGTTATCGGGGATTAAAGAAATGCGATAAACTGAAATAAAATAGTGGCTTCACTGATATTGATGATATTGATTTTTGGCCCACAAACTGAGTTAGTGTTTGGCCTGTTTTACACCGCACACTGGCCCCCGGAGCAATAATGGAGGATTTAGTACTTCTGTCGGAGGAGGAGAGTTTGTCTAACAGAAAGATGCTTTGGAAATGCTCAATGTAAACAAAACAAAAAGAAAGTCTCATTATCTCTCAAAAACATCTCAACCTGAGGAGAAAAAAGCTAGAAACCAGATGCCTGAGCTTTGTTGATAGATATTTAAAGTGACTTTATAGTCCACTGTCGTTGCCTCATCATGCGACAATTCAGCAGAGACACTTTTAAAGTTCACTTTGTTGTGGAGAAGTTTAAAATGAACCAAATAGGTTTGATATTGTAAAAGTAAAACAGAAGGTTGTACAGTTGTTCTTCATGATACAATATTATCACGGTATTTAAGTAACAATACGACATCGTTGTGATAAGTATTTTTTGAAATAATCCAAGCAAGTACTTCTGCTTCCTCCCACAGCCCAACAATATACAGATTGGGATTAAGATTAAGGTGTGAATGTAATGTCAGTTTAACTGGCTCTCTCTTGGCGCTACACTACACTACACGCACTGGTGACTTGCTGAGGGTGCTCCATGCCTCTTGACTGATGTCAGCCTGGATTAGCGATAAACCCCACCCCCACCCCCACCCCCCCGACGATAAGTGGTAGATAATGGATGGGTGTTGCGTTAAATGCAAATGTGCCACATATTGCTATGTTGTAATTAGCACGTCAATCTGCGGAGTGACATTGGAAAAGGACGTGAATAAGCATCATCGTCAGTTAGCACTTCCCCTACTTCATCACTTAAGCTTGTAAACATCGCTTAAAGAGCACCCGTTATGGGCTTATTTTTTTTTGCTTTTTTGTATTTGTGTAGAGCAGATAATCCCATTATATTTGGTGTTAATGTCTTCCCTTTGAAAGCATTTGACAATTGAGGGAATAAACACAGCACCACGGTGCACTAATTGAGGTCCAAGCGTCTCCACATGAGACATTTACCAATCATGGAGTAAAAAAAACAAAAGTACCAGAGCAACAGCAAGGAATCTCTTGCTCAGGCAGCACAGGAGTGCACGAGTGCATGAGCCACTGTCTTGTCACCTTAATAATTGCAGGACAAGCACAACTGGAACCAACACACCAGCAGCGGTCCCCGATCTCAGCAGCTCATTAGAAAGAAGCCCAGTGGAGCTCGTTAGAGGATGAGGGGAGACGCGGTAAATAAGGTTAATTGGACGATCTGTCAGAGCCGGTGAAGATGCTCACGCTGACACGGAAACAACCGGAATATGATTTCACCCTCTGCGCCCGCGACCGTCCCCTCTTGTTTGCGTTCAATGCCATTTTGAAGGGGTGTCACACGGTACGGTAGCTAAGGTGGAGACCGGAAACCCATGTGAGCCGTGTTAAAACCACAGGTGACGAACAGACTGCATCACAGAAACTTACTCATTTGCTGTTTTAGAACAAACACGAGACACGTGGTTGGTATTCTTCAAGTGCATCATCATGTACGGGATATCGAGGGGATTAAATATTACGTAAATGCTAACGCAAGTACACTCTGTAAAGACAGACACGTGATGCTATTATGTGACCAAAACCAAGTATTTTAAGGTTCCATGTTATTAATAAATGAATCATAACTTTAATCATGACCATAACGTCTGTGGCTTGTTGTCAGTTTTAATAACGTATTTGTTATGTGGAGTATGTAGTTGAGTCTTAATTTAGTAATCGATTAATCGGAAAAGTTTCAGTCTCAGCCCTAGTCGAAACCATACATGTATTTATGTCTTTCTGGGAGGAAACTTTGCCACACAGACGAATATTATGGTTTTAAAAAGGTTAATTATGACTATGTGATGAATTAATCAGCACAAATGTGTTATGTGTGGCTATATTAGACACATACTACTGTATGCTACATGAGAAATGGTATTATTCCGAGATTAATCAGTGCCGCAACATATAGTGCCAATGATATCAACAATAAAACCTGTATGTTGCAGAATATACGATTTTGGTATCGGAAAAACACTATATTTTCTTTAATTGTTTTGTTTATTTATTTCGTACAATGAAAGGAAATGTAGATCTAAATATGCTGTGAGATTATTATGACAAATCTTATGTTGATTCCACTACAGAAGATACTCAATGACCTCTAGTGTTGGTAATTGACACAAGCGATCTCATTGTAAAAGGAATATCGACAAAAAGTCCAATATCGAGCATCGCTATAATATCCTTCACTCACCTCTCCCCATACCAAGTACAACATGGAGCTACGGTGGCCTTTGCAGACCAGAAAGGATGTCTTTGTTTGTGTAGGAAGCTACAAAACGTATAGAAATGTGTCGGCACAAGGTGGCGGCTCATTCTGAGGTAACAAAAACCAAATTATTCTTATTTTAAAGGAATTGAACACTTTTAAGAGCATACTTACGGGTAGTATATTTCATGTTTTGTTACACACTGGACCTTTAAACGACTGTGTGCTTTTGTTTGTATATGATTAACATGCCACTAAAGCGCCAGATGAAATGAAAAATGCAGCCTAATATACTGCACGGGCACTCTCACCTGCTTGGAGAGGAGAACTCCAAAAACAAATCAGCGGGCAAATGCACTAGAAAGAAATAACCTCGGTGTTAATGAGACTGATATGACAATTACTTCCAAGGGTAACTCATTAGTTCTGAGTGAGAAGAGCGGACAGGAGAAGAGCCGTGCTGGATGCTTTAATATGCATGACATTAGGTCGCTCTGCATTCTCCCGTCCTCTTGCTCTCATTTGTTTCTACATTCACCACCGCACGAGTGAGGCATTGTGAGGCTAATGGAGGCGATGGTTTCTGTTGTCCTCGAGCAGCCGTCCGGATTTTTTGGGGCTGCTCCCGTTAATGATTAAAGACAGTTCGTTCAGGGTCTCGTCCTGTGGGGAATGTTTCTATCACCGGGTTTACTGAACCAACCACAGGCCAGAAAATGGGAGGGTGGCGGGTGGTGAAAGGATAATGAAGACTAAAGTGTAACAATAAGACAGGTATTGCAACTTCAATTCGCTGTGTTTGTTGAAGTCAAGTTTCTGAGTTTACTTTCTCACTCACACCCATCTCCCACACCAAAGTCCATTGAGAAAATCAGTGATTTTAGCTCATGGGGACAGAGGAGCTTCTGGTCTACTACTGCCTCGTGTGGTCACCCTGTGTCACTGAAGTAAATCCGAACAAATAATTTCAAAAGCGGAAATCACAATATAACTTATTTGAACTTCATGAAGGAGGCAGCAGTCAGCACCCCATCAGTCAGTTCAAATGTGTTATATCATAAATTCAGGGTTTTGACTTCCTTTTCGTTACGCTTTACCTCAGTGACACAAACTGACCACACGAGGCAGCAGTAGACCAGCAGCTCCTGTGTCCCTGTGAGCTAAAATCACTGATTTTCTCTATGGACTTTAGTGTAGAGGAGAGTGAGCAGCTACAGTTTCCTGTTGAAAAAGTCTGTTTTACAGTGAGATAAAGACGTGAACGTATTCTTAAGATAGTGTAGACTTATTGTGCGTAAGAACTGAAAGTGTGTTTGAAAATTTAAAGCTGAAAATAACTTCTAACGTGTCAATTACATCTTTTTTTAAAAGTTCAAGAACATGGAACATGAGAAATAAACAAAATAATGAAAGTAATCCCAGACACTATATAGTAGAACCCAGTAATAGTTATGTCAAAAATTTATGGCATCATTTGCAATACAATGGAGCCACTGCTAACGAGAATTGCAATTTGAACATTATTAATATGTGGTTTCAGTGGTTGAAGAGGAACAATTTGAGAAACTGGTTCATTATGTTCATGCTGTTGAAAGTAAACAGGGGCAAAAATCACTGGAGATCATCAATTCCAATACTGAACATAAAAGACTCCAATAAAAGTAACTTTTCTCCGAGAAAGCAGCCAAAATGTTGACGACCCAGAACCCAAACCCCCGATTTATAAGTGCACTCTACTTTTCTCACTATAAATCTGCCCTGTGCCCACGCCCGACACTCAGTTAGTGCAGTTACGCTGAATTTCACTCTTTTCGCTTTCACTGGATAAAAGAACAAAAGCAAACACATAAACCTGAGACATGCATTGTATAGTTTGAGTCTGTTTGGTTGAGAAAAAAAAATAATCTGCTACACTTTGTGAGACACTTAAAAGCCCAAAAAGGGATGAATAAAAAGAAGAGGTTTGGTTTTTCATCTTCACTGTTTATTGTACAGTGAAGCAGATGAAGGAAAATTAAAAAAGAGCCTCCCTATTAGCCAGCAGTTGTCATCATACTGAGAGCAACATTATAGATTCAACTACACAGTTCTTCTCCTTCTGTATCTACCACACTGCAGAATATCTCATTGTTTATACCGTGTATAATGAAGCCATGGCACTGTAAAATGAGCCAAGTTAATAATGGCATGGTAATGATGTTATATTTACATTTCCCTGAAAGCTAAGCTATTACAGGGGGAATTTGAAATGTTTCATTAAATTAGCACTATACAGTAAGACACCATGGCCTAGATATGATCATCAAACTGATATGTATTCTCAAATCTACCGTATGGTTGAAAATCATATGTATATTTAAATTCCTGGATATAATTCGTACATGTTCACACAGAAAATAAGAATCACCGTGAATATTTGATTTTATGATTAAGTAAATAAAGTCCATCAGTTACTGTGACGATTTATTAAATATCAAAAAGATATAAAACTTTTTTTTATCAACGATTGCATTTTAAAAAAACAAGATAGATATTATCACGATATTGCAAAAATACTGGCTATTTGCGAAATCCTAATCCTATGAATCCTATATATTGCCACGCAAAATATTGCAATATTTCACTGTATCCATTCTCACAAGGTGGCAGCAGTGACTGTGTTTGCAGAAGTGATAAAATTAACAGGGTTCCTTGAATGCATCTCGAAGCTGCTCCTCTAATCTCAACACGCTACAGATTCCGCTGAAGTGACGACATTTACCGGGGTCTTTGAATGCATCTCGTTATGCTGTGAAACCTGCGTTTCTCTCACTAGCTCTAATGCGATGAATCATTACATGATTATTCAATTGATCAAATAATAAAAATAACTTTTTCAGCTTCTTAAATGTGAATATTTTCTGGATTCTTTGCACCATATAACAAATAATTCATTAAAAACGGTTTGTCGATAAAACAAGACCATCATTTCCAACGCTGATCCATATTTTTCAACACTTTCTGAACAAAACAAGTACTCGATTATTCAATCAATCACGAAAATAATCATTAGTTGCAGTCCCAAATTATTCTATAACTTTTTTTTTCTTAACAAAGTCTGTGTTTCTGTGTCAAGAAAAGATGATTAAAAGCAGAAACACCAAAGATAAAGGATTTGGAGAAGAGAAAATTTGTTTGAATTTTAATATACGCTTCAAACCACAGACTCGGCTTCTAATTATATCAGGTAGTTACTGGTACAGTCATTTTTTAATTCCAATGACTATATGGAGCCAGTAGACCTTTTTCCCCCCATTAGCCGATATGCCTTTGATGTTAATTTATACCGCTGGTTCTCCTCGTCTCCTCTGAGTCGTAATGGATTTTGAACCACTGATCAAAAGCACCATGAAGAGTTCTTTCTCTCACCTTCAAGTGTGTAATCCCACATTTAAGCCGTCCATGTTGAACAAAAGAGCCGGTTGAAATATAAACTCTGCGCTATAGTTTTTGACCTCCACAAACTTAAGACGTGGAGTAAAAAACAAAGTCAGTTTTCAAGTGTCGGGAGAACATTGACAGAACAGTCGAAGAGAGAGAGAGCCAGGCCACGCGAAAAATGCACGCCGTGGAAAATATAAGCCGACGTGACGATATTGGAAAGAAAATGCTCTTTCCATTTCGCTGGACACCAAATACATCAAATGTCTGACTGTGTTATGAAACACGAGCGCTCTTGCGTGTCGATCGTAGACTCTGACCCGCCTCGTCCTCCAAACGCTGACCCCCGAAAGCTAATTAAAAAACGGACTGATTCACGAGTCAATAAGAAGACGGGGGAAATATGCAGTTAATTTATGTCGCCGCAGCATGTAGCGGCAATTCATGCATTCACCCCCTATAGGACCTTAACAATTTAATACCTCCCATTATGTTGTATTGAAATAATGAAGCAGACTAAATGTCCCTCGTTCTGGATCCCAGGGCTAAATCATTTTTTAATCAAGTGAGTGCTCTCGCTAATAAACACTTGTGCTGAGAAGTTGTCGACAGGCGAGAGTGACCCCTCGGGTGGCGACGAATCTGTTGCATTTTATTTTTATTTTATTCATCTTATTATATCATCACGCGCCGATAAATCCTTTGCTTACACTCGAGGAGCATTCATGTTGAATGCTACTAAACTGTCACCTGACGGCGAGGATTGGCAGGACTTTTATGAGCACGAGGAACAAAACCACATAAAGTTGCTCATCATTTAAGAGCTGGTGGAATAAGTGGGATGCGTCAATAGGGCGATTAAGCCCCCCCTCACCCCCCAAGGGCAGGAAGCCTGATAATAAATCAATAGTTTTCTGTAAATTGGTTATACTAAATACTTTGGTGTCGGAGCTGTGCAAGAACACTTTGAATGCTTGGCCTTGAGCATGAAAAAAAACGCACACACACAAAAAGAAAACCCAAGATATGCTGGCATTACTTGAGCAAATGTCAGGAGAGTAGACAACTCGCAGCTGAAGTCAGGACACATTTGATGGGAGCACAGAGTTGAAATAGTTTTCCATTTTTCTTGCGTGTCCTGCGGCAGCTCGAGTACACAAAAAGCTCAATTTTAAAAACTTTAGATATTAGATTAGAAAAAAAAATCCAATCTCGCTCGCAGGTACACCTCGAGGTGTCTGCATTTTTTTTGGCTGAAACACAGAAAAGGTTACGGAGAGGTCAGGTTTTCTAAATACCACACATGAATTGCTAAAATTCACAACTTGCAGCCAAAAAAAAACTTAGACGCTAGAATGCCACCTAAAAATCAGAACCCCTTCTCGACAGCAGCCGGAAAACAAATCTGTTTGTACTTTCTTTCTATCCATTTGCACTATTTTTGGTTCCCACACTGCATTTTTCCGAGTCGTAAGTGCTGCTACGAGTACACAAATTCACCCTCCGGGATTAAGAAAGTAATTTATCAATGTACACGGTAGATTTGCATAACGTGGATGAGGATTTTATTGATATTACAGCAATACCAAAGCTGATATCGCTGATATATGGCTTAGCTAGTGAAAGTAACACACGCTTCACAGCTTAAACGAGATGCATTCAAGATACGTCACCGATCTCATTGCTCATTATTGACCCCACTGTTGTGGAGGTGACATCAGGGGGTTTTTGTGTGTTTGTTATTATAGACGGCAATCGTAAGAATCTTAAGTAGAATCTTTGTTTTAGAATGTGTTTGATTTACGATCATAAAACACAATAAAGTAAATACCAGTATTGTTTGCCCAGTAGTTATTGGTTGTGAATGGTGGTGAAGAACAACATGGACACGTTAAATGTAATAATAGAACGTTTTCCAGGTCGAATTTGTCATCATTTCATTTTTAAAAGCCCAAACTGCCATTAGAAAAACAAGTGGATGACAGGGGTCAAGGGTCAGGAGCACAGTCGTAGGCTTAGCGTCCTTTTTAAAACCCACATTTAATATCATCAAACGTTTCCCGAGTGGAGAACTTTACCGCCCACTCAGCTGATTACACAACTCAAGTATTCGCCTCAATTTTTTTTGGAGCAAACGGTTGAAGGGAAACGTTGAAACTGTTGAGTGGCAGCCAAGCAAGAGAGAGGGAGTATGGGGGGGAGGGTGGAGGGGGAGTAATAAAAACTGTAACGTATGCACTTGCTACACAGAGTAGACGTGTGTTAATTGAATCTCAGCTATTTAAAACCAAACAAATGACTGCATTAACACGCGTGTCGATACGAGACGCGAAAAATTATTCAGCGTCGATACGAGACGCGGAAGATAAGGGTTAGAAAATGAAAACGTTAGAAAATGGCTAGAAAAAATGTCATGTTTCTGTGAATTATTATTTTTCCACGGTTGCAACAAAAACATCGCTCATGTATTGAGAGACACAAGTGTTGATGGCAGCAGTGAAGAAAAGCACAGCCAGTCAGTTCTAAAATGGAACAGCCTTGTGCTATTCATCATGCGCTACTCAATTATGAATGTCTGAAAACTTGAATGTGCCGCAGTAATATATATATATATATATATACATATATACATATAAGTACCAGTGCAGGGGGCTCGCCAAGCCAGAAGAAGTCACGCAGCTGCTGTGAGTGCAGCAGCTGCAGCAGCAGGATGGATTCTTTGGGGAAGTCGACTTTGAAAATAAAAGCCTTTTCTCATCTCTCAATGATTGTGTTGCAATAAACACATATTACACACACATACTCTCTCCTCTATAGCTTATGTTATTCATTCAGTATTTTTTTATTATCAAATTACAAAAGTAATATATCTGTATATGTAATATCAACAGAACCAAACACAAAACAGCAACACAATAAAATTCAGCATTTAAAGTCCGTCGGCATGGAAACAAGGCCAAGTTTTGTTTTATCGTACAGACTTTTTATCGGAGTCCTAAACTAAGCTATTTTTGGAAAATAGGTCCCAACCACTTTGTGAATAATCCCTAGAGCTGCAACGCTTATTCAAATGTATACGATTATTCATTGATTACTAAAACTAATATTCAAATAAAGCTTTATTTTAAAAAAGATTTTGGTGAAGTGGCGCTACAGCATCACATATGGACGTGGCATGTGTACTACAGCATGTATAGTCTGGACTTTTCCAAAGAAGATTGTTTATTATGGTGTGTGGGAAGGACCTTAAAGGGCTGTTACCAATAACTTCATAATAACCATAATTCTCCTTCCAATCGCCCACAACCAAACCCTCATGACGGGATGGAAAAAAACGTCTGCCATAACAAAAAATAATTATTATTTGTTTAAAAAAAACAAATCAAAAAAATCATATCTTGCAATTAGAAGGTGATTAATTTTTTCCTCCAAAAAAATATGATGTGATTAAAAGTCAGCATTCCCTGTTACCCATGTGAGAATTAGTCATATACTGTTTCATGAATAAAGACATGTTTAAATCAAACATTAGTAGAAGGTAATAAACTGACAAGCGTACACTTTTCAACTTGGTTTATCGTGTTTAGATGTCGTGGAAATATATATGAAATATATGAAAAACTGCTATTCTATGCAATGATACCATACAGTAGCTATGGGGTGTGAAGATGAGGCTTTATGGTACGTGCTGACCTCGGGGTTCATTTTCCCTTTTTTTTCCCGATGCCTTAATAAAAACGGCTAAATAATCAGTGCAGAATTATCATTCCAGTCATTGTCCTCTTGCAGGGCCTAACTAATAACAGTGAATCAGCCAAAGCCGTTGGGGTTCCCGGACTTAATTACCCCGGCTTTCTTTGTGTAAAGAAGCTCAATAGAAGATCTAAAGCAGCCTTAGATGTGTCTGATCTGATCTTCTAACTGTGATGAGATTTCACTTCCTTTATAGCTCTAATTACTGAAATTAGATCTCCAGCAGAGAAGTCTACTGTATGCAGCTTCAACAGGAAGCCACTTTATCTCTGTAGCTGTAGCCAAGTCTGTTTCTTTTTAACTCAAGCCACATTTTTTCATTCATACAAAAAAAAACGCTGCAGAGAAAGATCTGCACTTTTTTCACACACACACACACACACACAATGCACCACATTTAAGGTTAATACCATTTACTGATCTCCCTCCATCTTCGTCTAATACACAGCCTGGTTTCCATCATGAATAATAAGGGGGACGGACTGGTACTTGGATGTATAAAGGCTGTAATAGTCCTTGACCTCAGGTAGCAAAAACCTTGCCACGAGCCCAATCGCGGGGCTCTCGTTATCTGGTACATGCATAATTAAAACCCGTAAAACTCCTGCTTCAGAACAAGTTCGTCCTTGGAGATTTAACATTTTAATAAGATTCTCGGAGGGCCAATCAAGGTCTCGCTCCCCGTTGGGTAGTTTTTTTTTCCCCGAGACTGACGGAATTTTTTATGCCAATGTTTAATTTACAAATGAATTTATTTCAATGCTTTTTAAAGAAGTGTTGGCGATAATATTGCTGAGGTCAAGACGAGAGACTTTCAACAATCTGCAGCTTTGGCTGTAAACTATTCTGTGTCTGACCACGGTGGAATTCATCAGGAACCTTCACAAAACACGCACAAAAAAAAGATCTTTAAGTGAATGATTTTGCTCAAAAGGGTTATGTTTCAAAGTATCAGAATTTCAAATGTAATTTAGCAGCGCTGTTTGGAGAAATCAGTTACCAGCTGCTGCCGGCCGACACCATGATTGATCGAACACATTTGCCAAAAGCCGGCACAGATTTGTGTTGTTTTTCCTGGAATCCTAGTTACAGTGAAATAAAGCAGAACAACAACAGCAGCAGCAGCCATTTTGATCCAAAGTAGGGTTGAACGAGGTCTTTAACGAAACGTCAGTCCATTTTGAGGAAAAAAAACAAAGGGGACATTTTTGGGAAACTAACGTTGACACCAGTGCTCGGTGAAGCAGAGAATTCTGGGTAGATGTGAACCAGTGTAATCCTATAATTCAGGGATAGTCATTTGTCCACAGGCGTGAACTAGCTTAAAGCGTACATAGAGTGGTCCTGTTGCACATATATGTTAGTTATGGAGGTCTACTTACATACATTAACTTGTTTTTATGGTCAAAAACCTCCTAGTTGCTGTAAACGAGCCGATAGAAATCCTCTTTTCTGACGGTGTTTCCCAGCCGCGAGATTTGAGACTCAACTCTCTCACCCAGAAGACAGAGTCTTGCGATTGGCCAGTATATTCAGCACACCCGCTCTCAGAAGCACAGCTCCCCCCTCTGGAACAGTGGATGCACTGCGACTCATTATCAAAACATTGTTTTAACAATGTTTAAAAATAGCTTTTTCACGACTCCCCGCCGCAGTCCCTTTGACGACCTTTGACCCGGAGTCAGACCCAGAGTCAGAAGACACTGTCCCTCGTGAAAAACCTCCACAACGGACGTTATTCTTCTTCTGCGGTTCAATGTACGCAACCGGATGTGCCCGGACTAGTGCCCGGAGCAGGACGATCTGCTGTTCCGGAGAACCGGTGTTTTCGTAACCGGACCGGGTTTTTTCAGAGCTCTCGCTGAGCCCGAGATTACAACAAAACACAGCGTTCTCAGCAGTGGTTGAAATGTTTGTTTAGAACCTTCAGGGCTTCTTAAACAAGGTAATGACGCAGATACACACTAAAAATCAGCGTTAATTGGAACTTCCGGTCTAGGTCCGCTTTAATATCTACTCTCTCGTAGTTTTGGTCTTAGAGTGTGAACTATTCGCTCTGATTTCATCATGAAACTTTGCATTAATGTGCCCTGCAATTTTTTTTTATTACTTGGACTGAAAAAAAAACTGAATTATATGATGTAATAATTGATTAAATGCTGCATTGAACACTCCGGCTGCTCTACAGTGTCATTATCCACAGACACACTTGATTCAGCTGTAACAAAACGCCTGAATGTGAGTCTGTAAAATACACTCACCGTGGATTTAATTCTGTAATTTAAAGGTACATTTGGAACCTTCGGGTGTGTTTTTGTTGTGAGAGTTTTCTCTAACTCCAGATGGTTAAGTTTGGTTTACTTTTCTGAAACATAGGTGGCAGCACAGAGGGCGTATGATATGTGAGACACCTGCAAATGGGAATCTTGGTCATTTTCCAAGAAAAAAGTGTTTTGTTTTTTTTAATGGAGGCCAAGGAAGCAGGTGGTGGAGATGACCCACGCGAGATGTAATGACAGTCGATTACAGCTGTAAAAATTAAGAAAACCAACATAAAAAGCTTTTATCGAGGTTGTGAAATTCAACTATTTATTTATACAAGTAATTATTGGGGGGCGAATTAAGAGATTTATGAAACAACCACCTGGCTTTTTCAACACCGGACGAGGGAGGAAAATAACCAAATACAATGTTTACTTATTTATTTATTTACTTTACAGCTATATGCTATAGCATATTTGCAATAAAGACGTGTCATATTTACTGCAGCTGACTTACAATTCTGGTTAGCAGTAACGTCTCCCACCGTGGAACAATTCAGGAAATTGATAGTATCAATATTAGATGACTTTTTTCCTCCTGGGATCGAGTCAATACTATTCTCACTCGAGCAAACACTGGAGATATGAAATAATAAAAGTGCCTCTGCTGAAAAGACATCAGAGGGAATACAGCGACTGAGTGTCTCTCAGTCCAAACGGAGACAAGCTTTGACGGAGTGCTGTGTGTGTGTTTGTTTTTTTTTCTTTAGAACTCTCTTTACCAAACATCTGCGACCTCCATCGCACCACCATGTCCCAGGTATATGATGTTTGGAGTTGAAGTTAAATCTGGATTTTGTCTCTATTATTTGACTATGATCTAATTCACTGACTGATTTTTGACAGATTAATCAGTTTAACACATTTTGTGACCAATCCTGTCATCAAAGACAGGATTTAGCATGCCTACTTCTCATATACGTTACTCCTATAGACTGTTTGTGACCCATAGACCTCACACGATGGATACTGGAAAGCAGAGAAATAGAGCTTTGCGCCCATATATTTGTCATCACGGTTAGGGACTGACCAATCACAGGGCGAGGTTCCCCCAGCGAGGTTATCCCGGAATAAGATATCAGAAGTGAAAGTTATCTTGGAAAAAAGAGCAGAATGCAATCACTGAAACTTTTTTTTTTCTACAGCCAAAAAAATCTAAATAGATCAACTTTAAACCACTTTAGTAGAAAGTGTGTTGTTAGACAGTGAGGCAAAACACTTCATGAGCCAATTCAAGAAATTAGGTTGAAAATGAACAGCAATTGGTGGATACTTCATAATATCATAGCACATTATAGGCTAAAACAATCAGATTTGATGCATGTAAGGAAGATGTTACAACATTGAAGAAAGAACAGATTGTTCAATGAATCGACTGGCATTGATAAAGTTCTACATTTGTATATGAGACAGTTTATTTGAATGATCCAAACATTTCTCATTCATTCTTACAAATTCCCATTAAAATTCCGATTTCGAATATTCCAAATATTCTAAATAACAGTTGCTGTGGAAAGCTACTGGGAATATTCCACCTCTTTAGAAACCGTACAAAAAACAACAATCAACAGCTAAACTGACACCCAGATGAAAAGGGAAGAGAAGAACGCAGTCATGCAACAATATGGACGTTGGGATCCAACGTTCATGTTCATTCTAACTTTCTTGGAAACCCAACACAGGATCTGTGGTCACATGACAGGGCCACAGATCCTGCCTCCTCCAGTCTCCTCACACTCTTCCCCCCTCTCTCCAACACATCCTCACTTTGAAGTCCAGTCGAGGGATTAAGTTGAACATTTTAAGCCATTAATCCTTAATTTTTTTGTGTGTGTGTGCAGTATCCACTTGATATTTCCTGTGCTCTGAGGTTCCTTAATTGTCCCCCGCTTACTCCTCCACACTTAAAGCTCCATTTGATGGAAGAAAACACTTTGTGTTCAATTATTGCTTATTGTCGAGTGTCAAAAGTGCTCGTCAAGAGGAGGAGAACAGGAGTGCTTTCAACAATCCGCCGCAAATCCCCCCAGGTGTATTTACTTACTCGCATAAAAGAAAGAGCACAAGGGAAAAAAAAAATAAAAATAAATGTAATTAGTTCCAGTTCATCACGAATGCCGAGGTTTGTTTTGTTTTGATTTTTTAATTTTTTTTTTCTCTCCCACTGAAAATAGCTCCAGGTCACTTCAGCGCCCACCGGATCACAAAACTGTCAAGCCAACCGCACGTTCTGCTTTGTTCAGGAGACACGTTTCATTTCATTTCCTCTCATATTTCACAGCCAAACTTGTTATTATCTTTCCTCTGATTTGATAAAATATAACAAAAAATGACTTCACCAATACATTTATTTAAAGAGATGAGTAAACCTAGGCTAACTCCGCGTCAGTGCTTCAAAAAATGCCAAGAAGTTGGCTGAGAGTGGGGAGCAGTGGAGGGGGGGTGTGGTCAGGTTATGAAATCGGACACCCAAGGCGTTTATGGAAAAGCCAATGGCAGAATTTGAATCCAGTGGCTTATGTTTGACCAGAGAGGGCAGTAGACACACCCATTTTTAATCACACTACTTTACAAAAGGGGTTCCAAACTCGTGGCCACACATGTTAAAATGAATACTGGGCCATTTAACGATATCCATCCCATTATTACGTTTATGTAACACTAAATTATATATAAGTTTGTCTCATGTTTAAATTACCTGATCACTTCACCTGTTATGATTCCATTTTATTTCTGTCCATTTTTGTAATTTACAGATTAATTTTCCATCGTAAATGTATTTTTTTTGTGAACTACAAATCGATCAAAATATATATTAATTGTTAGACTTCTTTCACTGCCCCCTTTATTTTGAATTTGGGGCCGATGCTTTACACTAAACTGTGAAAATACAAGAACTAGATACACAGACACTGGCTTAGACTGGAAAAAAAGTGATTTTGTTTTACTTTAACAACACAAATCTGTCCCGAAACTGTATTTCGTGTCTACTTAAAAATAGTTCCTCTTAAAAATAATACAATAAATACAAGGAACGTGTGTTTTTGAATGACAGATGAATTAAATCCTAATCACTTGATGCCAATTATATGAAAATGGCAAAAATCAAGCGAATTTGTAGATATTAAACCCCGTGTCGTGTTGCATTTATGTAAGAATTGATTTGACACAGCCATAATACGATTTGCCTGTACTTACTTTCTTACTATCTCTTTTTCCCCTCTGAGACGTGCAGACAGATGTGTGGGCAGATGCTTTAAATGCATTTATGAACCACAATCTCTGGTCAATTCGAGGAACACGGAAGCTACTCATGCCTGAAATTATACAGTTCAAGGGGGGGGGGGGGGGGGTGGCGGCCTGCCGATTGTGAAGGAAACACTCAGAAAGTCAAATATTGGCAAAAGCCGCTGTGGCAGTTTAAAGGAATTACACGTCTTAAGAGGGAATTTAAAGTCAAAACGATGGGGATGCGCCGGCTCTCATGACTGGGACCTTGATCAAATATTGATTGTGTGGCACAGTGGGGAAGGTGAAGCTGCAGAGAAATCCTCAATCCATACCGGCTGAATTTGCGAAACGTGGGCGTCCATTATTTAATTATCATTTTTCCTCGACAGCTCCCCCTGACAGGAACCTGCCGGAGGAAGCCAGGACTTTAATTTGCAACTTTTTTTTTCTTTCTCCCTCTCATTTCCACATTGATGGTTCGGCCTGAAAGAGTCGATTCAATCCCTCTGCACTTAGGAACACAGACTTTTTTTTTTTTTTCAGCATGAGTAATGGGCATTGATATTGGTATTTATCAGCAGAGACGGAGAGTAAAGTGCAAAATAACGTGTGCTTTTAAAATGCTACTGCTACTATTTAGGGGAATTAGGAATTCAAATCACAGCATATTATTGTTAGCCAAGGTCGATGCGCCTCATTTGAGGCATCTCACGGGCTGTTTAAGTGAATAATTCCTCTAAATTTTCATCAGCAGAACCCCCATCTACTTCTAAAAAAGGTACAGTCTGTAAAATTTAGCAACACTTGGTGAAGTGAAATTTAAGTGCATAGAGCAACTTTTGTGGCTAATAAACAACAATTCACCTAATTCTGTTGGATGAGTGGTAGAGTGAGTTGTCCTTCAAGTGGAAGGGTGAGGGTACAATTCCTGACACACAACCCAGAGGGTTGAGCGATAATACGATATTGCGATAAGCACTTCCAAGATATCAATAGAAAAAAAATGTTCTGTAGGACGTTCAAAGTCACTGAAATAACAACGTGAAGTGGTTTAAATAAGAGGAAGGTTGTTGGAGTTTAGTATAAAAGTGTTAAAAAGTCAATAATTATCGATATCGATCAATATGAAGTAGTTATATCGTGATAAGCTTTTCAAACATACATGTGCTTATTTTTTTATCACATTGGACATAACATGTTTACATTTTTCTGGCTTATTTGTTCATGTATGGGGTCTAAAATCAGTTTCTCACACACTTAAGCCCCATTAGGAGTATTACTATTACGAAACATGTGTAGAGACTTTGATTTTGGGTGGTAAAGCAGCGATTACATGTTTGTAAGTCTACAGGAAAACAGACAGCGAGCGTTTGTCCCTTTGATGACACTCGAGCAAAACAGGATTTACGTCGGTCTGTGTCTGAGAAACAGCTACTTCACTTTGAGAGGATTAAAGTGAGCTCCCTCTATGATACCCAGGTTTTTTTTCATGTTTACTACTTCCACATGAAAAGATTAAGACAGTTAATAAGTTGTGTGTGTTCTTTCCATGAAGTATACGTGCGCACGATCACAGTTTGATTTTGCCAAATAAACATAATGGAGCCTTGAGCCCTCATCTCACGAGACCCTGGTTATGTGGGGACCTCAGGTAATTAATGAACTATCAATAACCTTCTATGGTTTGAGAATTACACCATCACATCCAGGAAAATTCACCAAAACACATGAGTAGCCTGAGAGGAAAAGAAAAATCTGTTTTTGTTTTGTTTTTGCTGTTTTTTTGTGTTTGTTTTTTGAAAAGGTCAACCAGTGGTGATTTTTATAAAACAGTGAAACTTACGGGTTCAACAACTAACTATTATTTTAATAATCGATTAATCGGATGATTGTTTGGTCCATTACACGTCGATTAATATTGATTGGCGTTTCCAAAAACCAGGAACTTAAGACGTTCTCAAATATCTTGTTTTGTCCTCAAATCAAAATGATTCAGTTGGTTGCCAGTAAATGAGAAAATATTACCTAATATAACATAAGCAGCTGAGAAATCAGACGGTAATTGGCAATCAATTTAGTCAACGTTTCATTTCAAATTATATTTTCTTTGGGCTAAAATTGGCTTTTCTTCCATCTGATATAAGACAAGTTTAGGAAAAACAAAATGAAACAAACACGTATTGAAAAAAAAACTGCATTTTGTGTCATACATGTCTTAATATAATGTATGAACTAAATAAGTTTGAGCAACATGTAACAAGTTTGTGAGAACAAAAATGTCATATTGACCAATACATATCATAATCAGCCAATGCAGATTATTTAAAAATGGCAAATATTGACCAGATTAAAGGGTCCTAATGATTTATCATCAATCTCTCATCTTTCAGCATTTTCTTTTATTTAAATATGGAAAGATTTTACTCTTGATTTTACTCTTGACATTTAAAACCTGTCAGATATGTAAAACATAAGCCTGCCAATAAAATCCTTCTTTTCGTTTTTATTGTTCCACGTTACAAGCCAATTATTTTCAAAGGTTCAACTTCAGTGTCATGCTTGGAGGAGTTCATATCTTGATAATATCTATTTAGGTTCAAATGTATAACATGAAATACTGAACTAAAGTCGACTTTAAATGTGATATTGCATATTAAAACTGGAATCTATGCCAGGAACAATTTGCAATGACTTATATTATGTTGCTAATGTTTGGTAGGGTTTGGTATCGATTCTGTGGGAGTCAAATTTTGTGACAAATTCCATGGCGGATTAAATTGTTGGGGTCAAAATTTATTGTCAGTAGAAGAAGACAATAAAACAACAAGATGCCTTCAGGACTTTGGAAGCTTGGGACACTGAGGAAAAACTTTAGGTGGAAGTCTTTACATACTTGTCAGCAGAGATCACATTTTCAGTCAAAGTTTGTCATTTTGACTCGAGTCATTCTTACTTCCCTAACAATACAAACTTCAGAATCAGCCACAATAAGACGATGGGGGGGGAAGTAATACCTCCACTTCGCTCCCAACGGTATTTTGGTGGAAAAGTTACCTCTGGCACACAGCACTTATTGCAGTTTATGAAAAATCTTTACCCAAAAGGCTCAGATGTCCGTTCCTGCACTTCCTGTGAACTGAGCCCTAAAAGAGTAAATGCATGAACAAATATAAATAAGTAAACACGCACTGGGCTTTATATTCTCTATAGACACACACACATACACACAGCTGCCTTTTATATCGTGGGTGCAGGCTTCAAACAAGGTGAAAAGATCTACCTTTCTACACTTCAAAAGTGCAGTTGATATCTCACGCCGGACATTTGGCGCATAAATAATGGATTGTGCGAGTTTATTATTTAAAAGTGGATGGGTGTCCCTTTCATCACCTTTACGAAGAAGCGGCTGCTTCCTAACACCATAAAGGCAACACGGGACGTTATAGAGAGAACGTTTTTTTTTTACAAAAGGCCAAAAGTGGCCGCCTTCTTCTTCTTCTTCTATATTTCATTTCATCCTATATGGAAGATTTAATGCGTTAGCTGTGGAACAGGGGGAGGTGATCAAAGACGGCGCTCCAGGCTGCGACCAAATGGCGGCATTTCCCGACCAAAATTTTAGACGTTTCGGGACGCGTGCGACCAGTAAATTTGCCGCTTTGTTGTCCACAGCTCCGACAGCGTGCAGCACGGCTGGACACGTTCGCGCAAGCGCACTTTGCATTACCGTAATTATGTGACGGTTTGTGCTATCGGGAAAAACGGTTTCCGAAAGCTGAGAAGTCGCACGCCAAAGTCAACATGTTGTGTTTATTACGGCAATTTCACTTGCGCTGTCGCAGGAAGCCGATGAATCAGCGTCTTTGTCGCCACCAAGGGAAAAAATGTCCTGTTTTTGGACATTGAGACAAAAAACTTTAGTTATTTGAAATATGTTTTATACTGTTCAAATTTCAAAATTTAACATGCACAATCTGGTGTTCAACTACAGTGTTTTTCTTCATTTTAAATTGTTAATACTACTTTAACAGGCAGTACATTGTCAGATATTGAAAGTGATTTTGGAAAAATGGACAAAAACATTTACTCACGGTATATTTTCTGGCCATTTTATGGATGACAAGGGTTAAATAAGATAAACCAACTCTATTTCCCAAACTATCGTGACCCTAATCACAACATATACTGTTGACACTGTCAGCTTTTAAAACAGCTTGTTGTAATTTGCCATTTTATGTAAAGGAGAGGTGAATATTAGCTTTGCCACTGTGCTCCGAGTGGGAAAAAAAAGTTAGTCTGGAGCCCTGAAACAGCAGTAGCGATGAATGTTTCACCAATAACGTCCACACATTCTATACAAATAATATGCAAATATACAATTATCTAACAACAGGTGGAAACAACCCCCTGCTGTTTTACAGGTAACCGATGAGTGGTCATCAGTCCAACAGTGTCCATGTGCCGGACCACCCGAGGAGCAAATCGCTGTAACATTATGCAAAACACCCCGGATCTGGAAAGGAACATTAATACTATGATAACTTGGGGGTATTTAAGGCTGCAGTGTGGAACTTTAGCTGGTTTGTTTGTTCTTTGTCAACAAAAACAATTGAACATTTATAAAAGTGTTTTTTTTGCACTATCCTACAAAAATAAATAAGTTTAGTTTGTGGACAAAACAAGAAGACACTTGGGAATACCATCTTTTCAAGGTTTGGGAAACACCGACGACGTTTTACGTATCAAAACACGAGTCAATTCATTGAGAAAATAATAATAATATTTAGTTATGCCTCGGTCTGTCTTGACATAAATAGAATAACTAATAGATTGTTGTGAGGTTTTTACGTTATCTCTCGTAAAAAAAGAGACACAAACACGACAATGTTTCTGTTTTTCATGTCCAGTGTGTGAGAATTAGTGACATCTAGAGGTGAGAGTGCAGACTGCAACATAAGAACCACACCTTTCAGACGAGTGTTTCAGCTCTACAGTGATAAACACATACATAAATTCACAAAGAAAGCATATTAGTTAGTTGCTTAGTTACAGGCAACACTGCTAAGAAGAAGCAGCACAATTAAGATTATTATTTATTAAACCAATAATGGAAATTGAACAAGGTGAACATACTCTTTGTTGAGTCATAAATAATCAGAAAAACATATGCTAAGGTCTCTGCTTCAGCCACTTCATGAACACACGGTGTAACCAGAGCACATGCAAATAAGAAAGTCATCAGTGAGGATGTGGGTGACAGTTTGGATGACAACATGCTTCAGTCCAGAGGGATTCACGTTACTTTATTTCAAATTTCCTGTAGGTGTGAATGCAAGTGGACTAATTAGTCCTAATTAGTCCAGGGTGTTTTTATATTCCTCCAGGGATTATATGCTGGACTGATGTTCTGTTTTGCCTATAGCCTGTTTTTCTTATGTTGGTGAAAAAAAGAAAGAAGGAAAACTGTTATTCTATTGGGTTTTTTTTTTGGTTTTTTTACATTCTGGTCATGGATATTCTCCAAAGTCACATTTTTCTTCCCTCTTCTTCCTCTGGACCTCTGCATTATTGATTTATGTTTATCTTTATTATTTGCTGCCTCTGTTTACCTGAGGAAAGCGTTAACTGCAGCTTCAACTCTCTCTCTCTCTCTCTCTCTCTGCCTGTCTCTCTTTCTCAACAACACAATCAACTCAAAATAACAGCCATCGCTGGGAGTCGCCGTGTTCACTTAATCTGCTCTACAGTTTTTCCACCAAAGGTCACAGAGGAAGTGAAGTGATGTGAAGTTCAGAGAATGGAACAGAACATCCGGGAACAGTTTTCCTCCATCGGAGCAGAAACAGAAAAAAAAGTCTTGACATAATTTGGAATGGCCTGTTTTAGAAAAACCCTCGTGATAAAAGCAAGTTGTTGAAGTTTGCTTCTTCTTCTACTTTTTTATGAAAGCATGACATTTTGTTTTATTATGACGACCTAAAACTTTACTGTGGGATGTTTAACGATGTGCCGATTTTCATGTTCACTTATTTTTATTGTACTATGGCATTTTTGGGCATAATTTATTCATAATTCCACAATGACTTTTCAGCATCATGGAAAATAAAGTGATCTGGAAGAGAACTGGTACGGAACTGGACTTCGAGACCTTCTCTAGGCTTTGCGGTAACTTCTAGACTGTTTGTCAATCTACAAAATTAAAAAACTATGGATCGATGATCTGTCCAGGGTGTGATCCAGCCTTTAGATTCGGCACATCATCCTACACGGCCCTCCTGTGGAGGATAAAGCAGTAGAAGTTGGATGGATGGATACCAGAAAGCAGAGAAATAGAGCTTTGCACCCATATACTTGTCATTACGGTAGAACCGCAGGACTTCCCGGAACAACCGTCCAATCACGGACAAGATTCACAAACAACTTCTCAGTACTGTAATTCCTAAACGATTGAATAGCAGAAGAACTTACTCATTGAACACTTGTTGACCATAATACAGCCAAAAAATCAAAGTAATTCAGTCTGCCTGATTATTTTGACGGTCAAAAGAGGGTTAATGAGAGAGGGCGCCTCCTATTGGCTGTTCTTCTAAGTAGCTGCATGTAAGAAAATAATTCCATCTTTCTAAACTTCACTTTGTATTAAGTACACAGGACGTAATGAAGTGGCAGGAGCGTCAAGGTTCAGCGTATTGTGCATTCACCGATGGTCTTCTTCATACCTCGGGTGTAACTCGTGCTTATTCGAGTAAGCCTTCCCTTTCGATCATTACAAACAAGTCTGGCCGTCTCTCTCTGACCTCTGGCATCGACGAGGTCTTCCTGACCCTGAGAACTGCAGCTCACTGGATATTTTCTCTTCTCTTTTTCACACCGTTCTCTGTAAACCCTAGAGTTGGTCGTGGGTGTGTGTTTGCGAAAAACCACCAGCAGATCTGCACTTTCTGACATACTCATAGACCAACAACCGTGAAACAATCAAAGTCAAGTCCAGCAATTGGATGGAACTTAACAGAACTATGCAGGATTTTTAAAATTCTAATTTAACAGTGTCAGAATCCCTGCGATGGTTCAATGTGCGGACTCCACTGCCCCCTACTGTCTGTTAGCAGAAAACCAGCATTGAAAGATCAGGGCTACCGGCCTGAATACCGCAGAATCAGGAGGTCTCACAAAGTCTAGGCTGACAAATTGTTTTATGGCTCTACACACGCCGCCAAGCCAGGTAGCGGCTATGAGATGAAGGCATAGCGTTGGAAGAAGCGACTGTTTTACCAAACTGGGGGTCATACATGAGTAAACCTCAGACTGGCTTTTTCCAAACAGCAAAAACGCCAAACCTGGTATTTGTCTTTGGGATAAACCATCTGTTCTCTATGTATTTGTGTGCATAAGCACTTCCTCAATGTTTGTTGTTGTTGTAAAGGCATTTGCTCGACTATTTTCATAAACGATGACGGTTTGCTGGTTTGTTTTCAGTGGGTGGTTGACCGTTCTTTCATCGACATGGACATTGAAAAGAAATGGCTAGGAGAGGGTAAGGGAGGGGGGAGTTTATGTGACACTAGACACGAGGGGGGAGGAGGCGCAAAAACCCGACCAGACTTGCAAAGTTCTACTTTGAGCCATCACAAGCGAAAATGGTAAAGTGTTGTTACCATATTAATATTCCATTCCTGCATCACACCACTCATTTTCTCTCTTCTCATGCTGATCCACTTCCCCCCCCCCCCACACTTTCTTCAACTTCTTCTATTATACCGAGAAATTCCACCCTGAGCTTTGAACGCGAACTGACACACACCGGCCTTTTCTGACAGAGAGCAATTAGCGAGCGCTAGGTTGAACAGCTTGAGGTCGGCGGCTGCCAGCGATACTTGGTACTTTTTCCAGCGCATGTGAGCAGGAAACCTTTTCATAATGATTCCGCACTCAAACGTCCCCCATATAAGCTCAGTCCAATAATGGCCGGACGTCTTGCCGAGCAGGTTGGAGTTTTCCATGACAGGTCACTGAAAGAGGGCTGTAAATGACACTTATTACTTACACCCCATGCTAAGGTGTTGTGTAGCGCGCCACATAATAAGCCATCCAGCAGCGGCAGCGACGATTCCCAGCAGAACCAATTTATTTCGACAACCTCAGATGTGGCGTGCATGTACTATGTTGCTTTTTTTTCCCCCCTCTCCTTTTGATTTGTCTAAGTAGGAAAACAAGTGGAGAAGATTAAGATATTTCAGTCAACAACAGAGTAGAGTATCCAAGCAGGAGCGGAGTGGCCTTATTTGTCATGCAAGAGCTTGTTGGTGTGAATGAATAATGCTGGCAATTTCCCTTGCCAGCAACACGCGCACACAAAAAGCAGATCTAAAAACTTGATTTCCTCAGGCAAAACAAGGGAAAATTGAATATGCCCTTGCATGTGTCAAGATCACACACTGTATTTCCACAATGAGCTCCCGCTCTCAAACGTCTCAAAAGCTTGTTTTAGTCGTACTATGATGCACAAATGTTTTATGAAATATGTCCACAGCCAGGGACCATATCAAATCATATTCCACTATTAGCTTTCACACATTCATGGGCAGCAGCGAGTCCCAGTAGAACCTTGTGGAGATTACTGAAAGGAACTGGGAGGCGTTTTATGCAAAAATGTTCCCCCCTTTGAGGATTTCTGCTTCAGATTTCCCCCTGCAGAAATTACATGAAGGAGTTACATCCCTTTTAGTTGATTTTACCACACATGCTGACCACTGATAAAACATGCATGTGTGTGTGTGTGTGTGATGGATCAGACCAGTCGTTTTCGGGCAAATCTCCAGAATGTCAGTGGAAAGAGCGACAACATGGCGCCCCGCTGTTTGTCGGGGGAAACGCACACAAATAAATGTGTTTGTGGAGATAAAGACCACACATGTTTGAAGATGTTTGCTCAAAATAGACCAAACAATTGACCCAGTGGTAATTGGTGGCTTTTGGTTGGAGGTCGGTGTTTGTGTGACAAAAAAGAAGTCTGGACTTGGTATCGAAAAAAGAGAGTTGTAAATTCCCCAAAGGTATATAATAACAAAAAATATAGTGTGATATAATTTGGTTTAATGTCAATTAAACAATAGTTTTTTGTTGTTTAACCACAAATAACGCCGTCTTTAATTTTCACCCACAAAGAAAACCTCAATTCAAAGAGATTTATCGCAACAGTCATCGCCATTTTTGGGGGGGTCACTTAACTCACTTTATCATCGTCGTCTTTTCGTTCTCCAACATTATTCAACAGTAATTTATACATATTTTAGCTACAATTTCATTAAAATACAAATAACCCAGCTGGCGGATTCAGTCACTGCACTCACTCTTAACGTGCTAATGAAATACGGCAGGTGACGGGAGTTTATGAAGCTCAGTGTTTTTCCCTCTAAAACTTCAGGCTGCCTTTAAATTCATGGAGAAAACAATCCCTGAAGGAGAAGGTGAAGGCAGTAACTTACTTGTATCGGTGCCATAAGTTTTACATAATGTATGTCCTGTTGTGTGTGTGTGTGTGTGTATATTATGTGTAAACCAATGCAGCTGAATATTAATTTAAACACTCACCAAGAGTGGTGAATGGCAGCAATTTACTGACCCAACCATGGAATTAAATCTGTTTCATCTGAATTTTAATTTCTAACACTTTGAATTTTAAAAGCCATCAAATTTCAAATACTGATTTTTTTTTTTTTTTTTTTTTTTTATGTAATATTAATTTTTTTGACTTTTTGGACTGAATTGAGACATTGAAAAAAAATCTAAAGGCAACAAAAATTCTTGAAATTTGATGGCTTTTGAACTAAAAGATGGCACAGATTTACTACTATACCCAATTAAAAAAAAAAAAAACAACTACAGGAATCATCTACAGGAACAAATGCTCACGGTGGTAAATACCACAAAGCTAAGCTAACTGTTAAAGCCACCAATTACAGCCACAAGTCTCATTATTTACAGTATGAAACAGGCAGTCTTTGGGTCAATATATATGGGGTTTTAATTGCGTTGCATTACATCCTCCCCGCACAAAATGAAGATTACATGTTAGGACACTTTGACATCAGCGCAAAACTAGTTTGTGTGTAATTCACATCTGTTCTGAGAGAACAGCTGCTGCTGCTGCTGCAGCTCCAGGTTTAAATCCTGTTCATTTATCAAATAATTACCCACACACGCCGCACTGTAAACCCTAACCTTGTATTTCCTGTTGTTTTTGTTTGTTTTGATTCTCCTTAAGTCCTTAAATTTTAAACCTAAATCCTATTTTTATTGCCTTATGTTGTCATGAACATCTTCTCGTGATGCATTTTATAAATGTATGTAAAGCACTTACATACAAACAGAATTTAATTGTACATTTTATGCCTTATTTGCCAATACATAATTAAATAAACTTCATTTATAACCTGACCACCGACCATAAGACACCTTAAAAGTGTTTTGAATGTAATGTATGGACTTACTCAAGTACATTGCCCCAAAAAATGTCTTTACACAGGATTCTTTTTGCTGCCTTTTTCTTGCTGAGACGACTCCTACACTGCATTTTGAGAGATTTTGCAGTCGCCCCAGGAGGTTACAGATTTTATTATGTGTGATTTCACGTTTGGATCGTTTCTTTTGAGTACAAGGAAAGGGACTAATTGATAAATTCGCTGTGCTATTTCATATGTACCTTTCTTTTGTTAAATGCAATGGCTCAAATAATGTATGAGGCAAATGTTACGATCAAATGAATGTTATTGTCGCTTCTAACAAGACTTTCTGATTCTTCATCTCCTTAAATGTGAATATTTTGTGTTTTATGTTTATATATGACAAAGAACTCATTATAAATGTACATTTTCAGTTCACTAAACTCTTCTCCTTCACCATGTGATAAAGGGATTGAGAGAATATGGACCGCCATTATGTCTAAGACTGAAACAATTACTCAATTTATCGATTATCAATCCATAATTAAATCGGTGATAAAAAGTGATTTTTAAAAGGATTTAAACCTGTTTCTCTGATGTTCAGCTTCTTAAATGTGAATATTTCCTGGTTTCTTTGCTCCATAGAACAAAGAAATCATTCAAACTGATTCATTTTCTTCTGTGGACAAAACGAGACGTTTGAGAACATCATTATTACCCAGTTTGAGAAAGTATAATCAATATTTTACAAGATTCTCCGACAGTTTATGGACCAATCGATTACTCGAATAATCGAAAGTGTGCTGTCAAAAATCACTGGACCCAATTTCAGAAAAAGTGAGCTTTGTAGATGTTAAAATGGACGAGTATTGGACTGTAATATTAGTATATAAGTAGATACTTAAAGAAAGTGGTATGGAGTCATCCCTACTGAACGTATTTTCATGCTTTAAAACAGTACTAGAATTATACGTGCACATTTTCCCCCCCATCTTACCCTTGTTGTTATGACACAAGGTTCACCTCTCATTCAGCTAAAAGCTGCACTGACATTTGAGCCCAAGGACAAAGCGTTTGCTCAGTGTCCCCACATGCTAACAATACCTCGGTATTGAGGACAGATTTGCCATGTTCTGTTACGTGATAACACGTCCCCCGGTCTGGGGGATAGGGACGACTTATTGAAAGAAGGGATAAATTCTGTTTAAACACATCTGTTGATTGGCCACACCAGGGGAATTCAGAGAATAATATAGCCCCGTGGCGGCGGTGGGGGAGAAAGAGAGAGATGGGATGAAGGGATCTAAATCCATGCTGTGGACACACAGGAAAGCCGTTTCCCTGGCAGTGCTCTTCCCTCAAGAGATTACACGTCTCTCATTTTCATCCCAACATCCAAGTCGGCTTGCCACCATTAATAGGACAGACCTCAGTAGGTTTTCTGCAGACCACAACAGGGGCAAATGTGCCGTCTACACACCAGTGGCTCCTTTTGCAAATAGCACAACGTGTAGCATCGCAGCGCAAAGGACGCCACCATCTACTTTTTCAAATAATAGAACAACACAAAAAAGCCCTTTTCACAGCAGAGCGCTGGAGGTGAAGCGACGCAGCTGGAGTGATCAAGTGAAATACTCTGGGAAAAGCCTCCAGTGCGAGGCCCGTGGGCTGCATCCTGGTCGACGGCATGAAAAGGTAATATACTGTAGCTGCAAGAGCACAATTCAGAGCCTGCGGTGAGCTGAGGCAGTTTGTGCACCACAGCCCTACTGGCAGTTCAGCCCATGCTTTTCACTCACTCAATACACCTCCACCTCTGCAGGCTGGAGCCCCACATTCTGGCCGTTTCATATCTGCACCGTATTTAATGTGTTATTTCCTTCCTCCACTCCCGACTCCTCGTCCAAAACCTTTACCAAAAGCTTTCTTGACAACGCATCCCTCAGCCTTTGCAGTGGACGGGTAATATGGGCTTATTCTGCAGCAGCAGCCCTGTGGCACTGACAGGGGGTAGACGCGCAGCTGCCAGAACTGATTACGCGCCAAGATTGTTGATCAAATTGTCAAAAACATCCAAACTTTGAGGCACTTTTCATTCCTACCTGCCAAAAAGGGGTTAGCGTTCTCATCCCTCCAGGCAACCACGTCCAAGATAAGACAAAGAAACGGAATGAATAAACATATTTCCTCCCAGTTTATGGTTGTTTTTTGACATATCGTAGATAGCAGAGGTGTCAATTTATTTATCTTAAATAACGTTGCTTCGGTTTTGATTGAAAAAGCCCGTTGTCATTTCTGAAGACCTGCACCTTCAGATCGTGGTAGAAAACCAATGCTTCAGTTTTATAACGGTACTCATAACTTTTTCTATGCCAATACCATGCCAAATGGGCAGTGATCTAAACTCAGATTCAATATGGATAAACCAACAGTGTCACGGCATCAGATTTTAATGTGAAATTGCAGACATTTGCCTCCATTGCCGTTTTAGTTTGGTGTAGATTTGATGATCGAACATCGAACCATCATAGGATTCCAGAGTCCGTATATTCCGAATTAAACTGGATGTGGATTTTTAGTACAACCAATGTTGTACATTTTCACAAATTCCACATTCTTTAAAAGCTGTTTTGGTACATTTTCCACTGCAGTGATTACTGTGTCATTATCTCCTGCAGGAGGAAGAAATTATCATCAGGAAAGCAAGACGGTGGTGGCCTCTCTCTCTCTCTCTCTCAAATAAGCATTTTTAATCTCTTTCATTAGGCGGGCATTACTAGCTTTGAGAAACTGATTAGATGTCTCACTCCTTTTAGTGGATGCACAGATTGTTGTTAAGGGCAACCTGGATTGCAGGAGCAGTGTCAGACGGAGCGTTTTTCTGCCTCGCGCCACGTTCAAGCCGCTCCCCGGAGCACATGGCGAGCGTTTTAATTACCATCCATTCAGATCGGTGCGGGATTGGTGCGGTGATCAGCATTCAGGATTTGAGTTTTCATCTCATAGCGCCTCAGGTCTTGATTGTGAGCAGCCGGGGTCGTCTTATGCTCTCATTTAATACTGTGGAGGTGGATTATTTCTTCACGAATTACTATTCTGTATGCACATGGAGAAAGAAAAATGGCTCCAAAAACGTTTCCATCTCAAACTTGCCAAGCTTAATACGCCTCAGTTAGCGAAGAAAAAACATGTTTATCTTGTAAATCTATAACAGAACACATTCTAAATGCATAATATTAATTAGATCTTGTCCTAAGTGGTAAGAAAGTATTGGTATTCACATGCTAATTGCTGCAGGATGATAGCAATGCCTCGTAAATGATGCAGAAACCAACCAAGTCTTACAGCAAAAGAAGAAGTTAGCTCTACTGGTTGGAAAACCATTTTCCTGAGGAGTTCATGGTCTCAATTGCTAATTTCAGGTCTTCGTCAATAGTACATGATGTCAATTATGTTCCCATTTATAGGAAAACAGACAACAAAGTACGGGACATAGGAGTATAATCGACAAGCTTGTACTGTCCAGTAAAGGCATGGTTATAGGTGATCAGGTGACCAGAAGACATCATTTTTATATATATATATATATATATATATATATAGAGTACATGTACAATTCCCACCATTGCTGAAGTCAATACAAATCATTGCTTGCTCTGCAGAATCTTTTGACCGAGGAATGAATATCAAAAACAATCAATTCAAACCAGTGGGAATGGGAAGATGGACTTCATGTAATATACCAATAATCTTCAAAAAAAAAAAAGTAGAGGAGAGGTGATGAAAGGCATGAAAAACATCACCCGCAATATTTCTTCCAAGCCAAAATGATTAAATATTGTCCTGGCTCACAACATCATATTATACAGACTGAAAAATATCGCAATCAGATATTTGTTCAAAACTGCAAAAACAGCCCCATTTTAGACCGTATTCTAGCGGTTTTAAATACATTTTCAGGCTATTTCAGAGACGTAATAAACTGTGTAACTATAAATATTCTTCTCCTACTGTAACGACCATATCTGTACCATATATCTACTACTCAAAAATCCGGTTGATATAACGTCACATTTCTCACCAAGGGTTATTTCAACCTCAACAGAACTACATCCAGATCTTGTGAGCCACAGATTTGTTGGACTCACTACAGGATCATGTTAGTTTCCCCTCTCCTGCTGGTAATTGCAGTGAGTCAGAGGAGGAGAGGAGGAGGAGGTGGCGGGCCGGAGCTCCAGATGCCTTCCTCCTCCTCCTCCTCTGGGCCAGACCTCCCTCAGGACAGGCTGCTCTTGTCTTGAGCTGTGTGATCCTCGGAGAAGGAGAGGGAGGAGAGGGGAGGGAGCCAGACGAGTGATTCCATTAGCTTAGCCGCTAATAAGGAGGACACCTGGGTCCTTGTTGTCCTGCAGCTCGTGTGCAGCCGCCGCCGCCGCCGCCGCCGCGAAAACGTCAAAACTCGTCTTCAGACTCCAACGAAAACAATCTACATCGCACATTACTTTTACCGCCGCGTTGTCGTGCTGCACAAATACAGCGAGCAGATACGATTGCTCTCCTTTCTCTGCTCATGTTTGATTTACCAAAGTTAATTTTGTGCTCCAGCAGCCACTGTAGTCACCCTATGAAATTTTAAAACAAAAGAAAAATGAGCCACTGCACTCCTCTGGTGGCCAATTAAATTTAACAGATAAACCAGATGCAATTAATTCAGAATTATTACCGCACATTACTCTGACGCAGTAAACGCTCCCTCAGCTTATTAACAATTCACACACATAATTCACCGCACAGTGTGTTTTGATTAAAATATCGCAATATCACTTAGGCGTCGCAAATCAAATGAGCCGTTAAGGTTCTGTTGTGTGAAAGATTATAAGAAGTTTGGTGCCGTTAAGTGACCCATTTCTGACCGCACCACAATAAAGTTTCTTATTGTTTCTGTGGGCGAGTGAGCATTTACGGCTAGTTACGAGATGTTTGCAGAGTTTCTTTTCAGGAAAATTAGTTATATTCGACAACTTGAATATGCTCAAAAAGTAAATTGCACGTGTCATGATGGTGGAAAAAGTACATGCATATGGGTGCGTCCAAATTATTTAAATTATGTTGGTCTCAGGAAGGAGACTTGCTTTATTTACTCTGGTAAAACTTCATACTCTACTTAAAGTAAGTAAAAATCTCTTTCGTCCGTCTCGACCTCACCTCCCTCTCGTCTTTTTTGTCCCCCATTTTTTCCTTTCACCCCAACCGGTCGAGGCAGATGGCCGCACACCTTTGAGTCTTTTTTTTCTCCACTGATGCCCAGTGCTTGCTCATAGTGTGAATTGTTGGGTTTCTCTACTATTGATGATGTCTGTGTACAGCGCCTTGAGATAATGCACGTTGTGATTCAGCGCTACACAAATAAAATTGAATTGAAAACGACTTGACGTATGGAATATTTACATTTTCTCAAATATTGAGGAGTTACAGTTACAATATATGCGTCTGCTTTTGAAGCCTTGCATATACAAACCTGGCAACCGAGCGACAAAAAACACCACTATGTGAAATTTAATTCCACACTTTAAATCCCACAAAGGAATTACAAGTGTGGACAGGAAGTCAGTTGGTTGCCATTTTAAACCAAAACGATTCAACATCTTGGTGGGTTATGATTATTGTGAGAACTTTTCTTTATTCTTTATAGTTTTTATGTGAAGTACAGTAAGTGAAATGCATTTCCATGGTTTAACGTAGACCTAATGTCAGTATTCTTTACATTTTGGGACCATGAAGCAGTCCTTGCATTGTATGAGCAATAAAAAAAAAGACAATGACATGTCTTCTTATAGCATATTTAAGTGCTGGAATATGTGGGGAAATCATCTTCATCTTCTTTATTCTATATTCATATGACTTGACTTGTAATTTGCTTGATTTAAAGCAGAGACTCGACTCTTGATTGTGACTTACTCCTCTATCTCTGCTGCTTGGTTTTTAAAAAAAGTTTGAAAACCCCTGCTCTAGAACATTCAAAGCTTCCGTTTTCGATTAAAAAAGCACATATTTCTGATTTCATGAAGTACGACGATACTTCGAGTAAAAGGAATACTTACTCTTAATAAATAAATAAATAAAGCTTGGACTACACAGTGCGGTGCGGCGTGGCGAGGTGTGGCCTGAACACACGCTACAACGCCTTTTGCCATTTATTCAAATAAGCGAGTTGCACTGGTCAGTAACAATGTTACGATGACCTTCAATAAAATGTCAGCCTGTCCTCTTTTATGCACCGATGCCAGTGCCGCGCTCTCTCTCTCTCTCTCTCTCCTCCCTCTGTGTCGTCCATGCATTCTTGTGTGGGTCAGTGTGGCGTCCCGCGCAGCAGCGGTCCACTCTGAACCGTCCTGATTGACGCCCGACTCCGAGCATCCGTTCCACCTCTTGCTTAGCGGAGCCCGTGCCAAGGGGATTAAAAATGGAGTCCTCTCGGGCCACGGCACGCCATCTGGACAGGGTTGATCTGGGAGCAGGGTTGTCAAGCCAGGACTGCTGAGTGTATAAAATGCTGCATAACTACATTCAAAATACAGCTCTCAGACTTTTTCTTTTCTTTTTTTTGGAGACTAAAATAATTCTAATATGATTCACTGCTCCTTTTATTTACATGTTACTTTCCTCATCCTTTGAGGAGTGAAAACAGACAATTTGTATTCATTTGACTCTTTCCACAGGCTGCTAGCAAAATGAAAAAGACGAGTTTTTGTGATTTCAAATGTGTTCTTTTTCGTCTCGCTGTCAAGGACTTGATTATTTTGCATTTGATGGAAGCTGAAAGAGAAATAATAATAATTTGTGTTTTTGCGAGTCCTCAACAAAACATGACTCCACTGATAATTAACGGTTTGAGTAACGTGTCATTGTTTTTAAACACACGGTATGCAATTTCTCTTCAATCAAAACAATACAAAAGAATCTAGTTTAAGCAGAAGAAGAAGAAGAAGCAGAAGAAGAGGGGGGAGACCTTGAGAATTGCCGTCTCCTGTGATTCGGCCGCGTGTTTGCTCGACTGAAACGATTCTCATTCATCTTATAAAAAGGAGCAGCAACAAAGTGTTGCTGAACTGCATTATGGGACGTTTTCTTCGCTCTACCAGTATTGCCACAGCACACACATCACAACACAACACAGGAAACCTGATTTGCTCTGCACATGTTCAGAGTTGTCTCAACAACCACTTCCTGTCAAAACAATCTGCCAGTTTCAAGGATTTTAAAATGAAATACAGTTGTATTAGTGTCTAAGTAGTTGCTATTGTAAAATGTATACATTTTTATTTCACACGTTATTTTTATGAAATAGTGTATGCATTTTTAAATATCTTTAATTGTTGTTCTTATTAGGAATACAGTGAAATATTGCAATAGTTTTCATGCCGAAATATCACCTTTTTTTTTTTAGCATGGAATTTGTTTTACGGATTAGCTTTTTTGTGGATTAGCATTAAAAAAATCTATTTATATTTCAGTCCACTAGATGGTGCCAAGTGCTCATTCGCACTATGCATCGCAATACATGATTTTGCAAATATTCAATATCGTGATAATATTGTATTGTGGCTTAAATATTGTGATAATATATTATGGTTTCTCTGGTGATTCTCATCCCTAAATTTAGAGTAATTATTCTTAAATTCTTTTTATTATTATTACTTTTTAATAGTTTATAGCGTTAGTCAGAATATCAAAATCAAGGCAGGAATGTTACATACTGTATCTTTAAGGAAGAGGCAAAAGAGAACGGTGTTTCTCTCCGAATCCCTCAAGACGGTCATAAATGAAATGCGGCGATGACTAAATGCTAATGCCGCAATAACCTTTTCCATAGAGTGATGCATGCCACCTATGATTCCCACACCATATCAAGGTCCAATTCTAAAAGGTTAAAAAGCGAGCGGTTGGCTCCTCAGTATGCCAGTGAGAGACGAGATGACATCTGTGTTCTGCATGACCAAGTAGCGGTGCAGTAAATCATGCAAGACGCGGGAAAAAAAAAAAATCAAGAGAATTTGGGTCAGCGTCGACCCAACAACAGCCAGACTACAGAAGAACCCGTTCAGGTTTTGATGTTGAGATGATGTAATTCTTTCTGTGTGGTGATATCTGCTGGGAATAGGAGGAGGGCGAGGCGTTGGGTTTCTTTATTAGCTCCTCTCTCGCTCTCTCTTTGAGAGGTTATAGTATTAGCAGGAACCAGCTGATGCCTCCTCGTCTAACTGGATCCCCACCCCTCCCCTCCCCTCCCAAAACCCCCCCAGCCCACCCATTTTTACCGCCGGCACATATGTACAGTCACGTCTCATGACCACATCGCGACACCGGTGAAAATGCGGGCGCGTAACCTTTGCCACGTTTCTAATCACATTTTAATGACGGTACTTAGTGCAACAATAAAAACTGAACCCTTAAAGGTCCAGAGTGGGCAAAAAAAAAAAGAATATGCTATCCAGTGTTGTTGATGTATGCTTCAAAAATAAGAATTGATCACTTGCAGTAACCTCAGAAAAAGCCTTAATTATGGAGTCCCGCCATTAGACGTCACTAATAATCAAATGCTAGACCATGCAACTTTAGGGGTGGGTCAAAACATCGATTTGGTGATATATCGTCGTCTTTCCTCGCGCAATACGATAATCGGTACGCCACAATTCACTCGCCGGGTGTTATTACTTCATGTCTCCTCATGGCGGCACTGCACAAATGAATGAGGGGGGGAAACATGGGCAGAAGTTACCTGAACCGAGGAGAGGGATTTACAGCGGAATAATGGCGGCAAAAGCTACGCTAAAGCAACGTTACGTTTTCTTTACGTTGACAGATATGGTGACGTATCGCTGTTTGATTCTCGTGCAATATATTGATGATCACAAAGCCGTTGTGTTGTGACATTTGAAAAGTCCACGTTCTCAGACATCAACCTGCGACCAGCCGTCAATCACACTGGCGTCCACTTATGAGTCATATTTTCCTCATTCATTCCACTCTCAATGAAGACATCAACATGAAAACTAATGATTGAGACTGTTTATTCCACAGGGAAACCTTTACTGGAGGTTGTAATTGGAGGAATGCCATTCATACCGAATCGCCCCCTGGTGGCTATTTCATATTTTTACTTCCAGGTTGGCCTCAGACTATGTTGACGTTTTATAACGTCTATGGTTCCTTCCAGCGGGGAGGTACCGAGTACCAATGGCAAACCATTGGTACTCGACCTACTTAGACGTAGGATCAGAATTAGCATAATTGGCTGTTTATTTTCTACTTTGAATTTTTTTAAAAAGACACCAAGCCAACTTTTGATTGAGAATTACCGGCTAAGGCTTAAAAATAAGATCAATTAACTCACTTCTGACCGCAAAGACAGAAGTTGTCTCTCGTCTCGGATGGACCTTGAAAGATCCACGAGCCCGTGAGACAAAAAAAGGTGGACAAAGGAAACCTCCTGGAGTGTCTCTCAGATTAGACCGTCCCCAGTGACCACAGGACACGCGCCAACGACTCCATGTGTGTCATTAGGGGGTGTGGGGGTGGGATTGGGATTGGGGTGCCTGCCTGCTACTTGGAAGATCCCCCCAGTGCTCAGGGGAACTGAAGGGAAAGGGAGGGAGAGGATTTGCGGCTCCTGCCTTTTACGCTAATGCAATCATGACTGCCGTTTGCCACTGTTGCCACTGAGCCTGCAGCGCTCGCAAAAAACCCTCTCACATTCTCTCTTCCCTCTCTCACTTACTCACTGATGCTCACACACACACACACTCCCCTTCTCAGTCGTCATTCTCTCCCGGCAAGGACTGACACACACACACACACACACACACTCTCTCTCTTCACTTCAGCGTGAATTTCCCGAGACCAACTCGCCGCTGAGCATCTGTTCCTTTTTTCAGCGTGGGCTCAAACTGTAAACACACACACACACAGAGAGAAAAAGAGAGAGCGGGATAATGACAGAGAATCACCACAGAGGAAAAGCAGGTTGAGAGAGAGAGGGAATTAAAAGAGGAGTAAAAAGCCAGCGGAAAGGAGAAAGTCGCCTTCTCATCTCGCATGAGAGGTGGGAGGACAGTTTGATCCAGTGCATAATTTGGATTAAACTGGCGACGCCTCTGCTCTAAAGTGTCCCACTAAAAAAGGTAAGCAGGTCTTCTCTCCTTTTCAGCTATCATCACTCTGCCTCGCACATGTGCATACGTTCATTTCAAAAGGGAAATTGAACTTGTTCCCAGCAACTGACTGAGCAGTCAGCTTTTGAGTGTGTGTTCTATTCAGTGATCTCACTGGTGTTTGCTCTCTTTGGAAAAACCAGTTGAAAACACTTCTTTCTCTCGAGTGGGTGCGTGCGATTGGAAAAAACGTGGTGGAGCCGTGTCCTTGACAGCGTAGAGTAGTAAGAAACCACTGCTGCCCTCGGGAGTCGGGGGCGACCGCTCGTATGCCTGCACTTGTGTGCGTCTTCTCTGCGTGTGTGATGAAGTGTGGCTTCGCTAAAGTGCCGCTCGAACGCAGATTCAAGGGACACTTCACTCTCCCGACTGCGCTGACCCCATTTGTAGGTTTGGTAGTTTTATTTTTGAGCTCGTCTGCATATGAAAAGGCTTGTGTAGCCGTGATTGTCACGCCGGTGCACGTCAAGTAGCTCTGCCGGGGTCGATCTAATCTGTGTGTGAACACATACATTGTTTTGGGGCTAAAAAGAAAAAGAGTCTACTCCACATGGAAGCTTCAACAGTTGAGATTTATAGGGCACCAGGGTCTGACGGCTCAATCGCAGGCTCCGGATTATTTCCTGCCCTGTTTGCATACAGCGTACATATACACACCGGCAATTGCATTAGTGGTAGAGCCCTTCTTGTTGTGGTGGGGATTAGAGGGAACAATCTGAGCGGAGGACATCAGAGAGGGTTGACAGAAATCTGATTTGCTTAGAAATATGGGATCACAGATGCAACCCCTGCCTCCCCTCCCCTCCCTCCCTTCCTCCCCATTCCATTCCATTCCACAGCAGCAGATGTGAGAGAACGCAGGAGCTCCTCATGGAGCGCTGCAGAGCTACGTCTGCTATGAACTTACATACACTTTATTGTTACATCAGCGGCCCCCGCCGCCGAGACGTTACATCAAATTTGCATTGTCTTCAAACGATCGCGTGTGTCTCAAGAATACGAACGCACGTACTGTAGACAAACAGAATCTGCTGCTGCTGCTGCTACTTTAAAAGACTAATTTTTTTACAGCAGGCACATTGCAGATTTCTCACTTGTAGAGTGTGCAGTGTCCAGTCTGACAGAAGAGATACTGTGTGAGAGCGAGCCCTGCTTTCTCCCCAGTCAATCCCATCGTCACCTACAGAGTCGATTAAAAAGGGGGAGAAATCTTCCCCATTTTCTTTAAGCACATCTCATGTAACTCGTTTCGGTGTCAGAGGCACCGACCCGTCTTATCAGCAGCCGCCTGCTGAAAACACCTGCTTCGGAATAATGAAATTACGCGGCGAGGAGTCCACTTTACAGAGGGAGCAGAGGAGCTGGACGCTCCCCGCGTACACAGAGGCTACACTGTGCAGGGGGAAAAAAAATGAGCATTCAGGGAACGCAGCCACAGAGCAGTCAGGTATTATGAGTGCATTAGAGGGGGATAAATGAAGAGGCATGCACTGTGGTTGTGCTATTATTGCATCCAGGTGCATATCATCATAACAACACTTTCACTTCTCCGGTGAGAGAATTAAGAGGAAGAAAACACGCTTTGCCACAGTAAAACTTGTAGGTCAACTTTGTTTTTTCCCCCAATTAATTGCAGCTATTTTTTTTGCTTTTAATTGTATAACACTCACATTTTCTTCTTGGTTTTCAACGTGAGCCATGCTGCCTTTTGTTGACACACAGGTTTAATGAAGTCTCACTTCTTCTTGGCCAATGGAATGACTTCAGGGTGCGCGGGCATATTTAATTATGTAACTCTGCAATCAGGTTTGATTAGGTTTTTGGATTAATTGAACACTGCGCAGAAAATAAGTTGTATTATTATTATTATTATTTTTAATTGAGTGACTGTTTGTGAGTCGGTCTGTGACCAAATTGAATTAACTCAAATAGGTTTGTGTAAAGCATTTCATAGTTATTCATTTATTTTGGCGTTTTCAATGCACAGGCAGAATAGGAAGCAGAAAATATTGCTATTATTCACAGCTGGAGACACACGTCAATTGTAATACACAAGGACTTTTACCCAACACAAATATATCCGTATTTTGCTAAAATTGTCAAAACAGGATAGTTTCATTAGTTGTAATTAGATTTAATTAGATCTCGTCAGCAAATAACTTTTGTTTTATGTAACAACGGAATACTTTCTTTGTTAATGAGTAAAGAAGTTAAATCAGAACTACGAGATTCTGTTGTTCTGCAGTGTGTAACTTTTGGTGACGTCTGATGTTGGCGTTTCTGCCTCCGTTTGGTCTTCATGTACAGAAATGGATGACATATTGGTAAACTGCATCTTTAATCTGAAAACTAAAACTATCAGACCTGACTGAGGGAGGATTTGCATGTATACAGCAGCAGAGCACTAGTGAATGAGGATGAAACAGATGAACAACTGTGTTTTTGAGCGGCAGAATCCACTTGTGAAACTTTCCTTGTGCACTTCTATGTTTTTTTTGGAGTCAAACTCCCACCTTGTTTGCAGCCGTAATGCTTTACAAGCTCAATGCTGCCATGGCCTCCATCTGTCTTGACATAAAACAAATCTGTTGTTGGGTGATAGGAGATCCAAACACAGGTAGACTGAATCCGCAATGTGTGAATGTATTTGCCAACGGCTTGAATGTAACACATTTAAAAGTACATTTCAGAGTCTGAATACTTTTAAGAAGAAGTACTTCTACTAACATCAGGGTCTTTCTGCATCTGTACTTTTGATCTAAGTGAATAATTCAAGTACTTGTGCCACCACAGGACATACGACTACAATAGAAAAAGCAAGACAACGCTATCTGAAGTCAAGCATGTAAATTTAATGGCAGGACCGAGTGCACTGCAGCTAAATGAAAGCACACGTCCACTCGGCTGCCATCATTTCACCTCGTATGCGGCGCACTGTTTGATTAGGGTGTGCTGGTATTTATGGATGACCTGCAGCCGCTACCGCGAGCACAACTACGGCGATCAGTCACAGCGATGTGCCACCTATCATCACATTTCAAAAAGCAAGGGTCCATCAACAACCTTGGGCTTAAATAGAATCAATACCCAAGATTATTTCATAGTCTCTTTACCTTGGGCTCTTCGGTTTCCTCCCCACCCCTCCCTCCTCCGCCCTCCATGGACTCATTTTGACACCATTCTGCTCTAAATGAGGTGCATCCGTGTGCACATCTGTGAAGATAAAAGTGTGTCCGTCTGCACGCAACTGAAGGACCATTAAATGTAATATGCTGTCAGGATCGTGTGTGCACATTTTAAAATGCTAATCAGACAGTGAATGTGGTTGTTTGCTCTGTGTTTCACGGCCTATCGCAGACGCGGTTCATGTTAGGTTTCCCCCGCAGAGAGCTGCACTCATCCCGTACCCCTGCAGACCTCTGAAGACAAGGCTCTCCCACACTCTCAGACAATCATCAGCAAGTCCTAAACATCTCAAATTAGAGTCTTACAGTGATGGATGACTCGCCATCTCCAGGAGATATTGCACACGCTTCTGCTCTGAATGATGGCCGACTCCCCCCTCACTCCACCTTGCAATTATTTATATAGATTTGTCTCTGCTCCTTTTGTCAGTTTTTTTTGGACATGGTGGTTTTCTTCCTCCCTGTGGCAGAAATACCCCGCAGAGATTAAACCTCGCCGCTTCTGCAGCACCACTGATGCTGGGGCTTTAGAGAAAAGCAGACAAATACAGGCTTCCCTGTGGTAAATATGTCGTTTGAAGCTACAGTGACAGCCGAGAGAAGAATACATTTACCTTAAGGCTAAAAAAAGAAACAAAAAAAAAAAAGTTATTTTGGCTCCAACTTGTATTTTCTTTATGTTGAAACTGAAAGGCTGCACACAGTGTTTATATTGTTCTCTTGTAAGTTTGGCTGCAGCCCATTTTACACCAGATGGTAAATGGTCTGCATTTATGTATATGAGGGGTGGGAATAGGATACGTGAAACATGGTCCATGATACCAATAATTCTGTGATAATCAATACATTTCAAGACAATCATAGAGCGATACGTCACAACATCTGTCTAACTGAAACGTAGATGATCATCTCTTAACGTAGCTTTATCACGCTAAACTCCCTCTCCTTAGAGCAGGTAACTTCCTTTAAGTTCCCTTCATTCATTTTAGCAGCGCCACCGTGAGGAGACATGAAGTAGAAAGTGAAACTGACAGCGACTGTTTGACTTAATTTATTGTTAAAATCTAGATATTTGCCCTGGCCTATCCATTCTCGTACTGCAAAAATAAGAACGGCGATATATCACCAAATCGATATTTTGACCCAACCCTAACTTATATCGTACTCTCTAGTCTTGATGACCACTCAAACCAGCTGATGCCTTCAGGAGTGGAATGGAAGTGGAATCAAACCCACAACATTCCAGTTGAAAGACGACTCGCTCCACCGCTGAGCTACTGAAACCCAGTTCAGTACGTACCAAAATAACCTAGCCTCGGAAAAGGTGGAGCTAGACACACCAGTGCAGTTTGCCAAACGAATGAGGAAAGAACATGAAAATGACAGATGTCTTCCATTGATACCAATATCTGTGTCCATCATGTTTTAACCGCTGGTCAATGCAAGCCAGATCAGAGCTGAAATGCACTGTAACCCTTGGTGGAAATCAGACACCAGGAGAAACGACAACATCCACATCCTACATCCACAGCACAGTTCACCTGCTATGAATTGTGGCATATTACAACACAAATTGACATCATGTCTTGACACTGACCAAAGAGGAATGACTAGAGACATGAAAGTTGTCTGTCTGCTTATGTAAGACAATATTTTTATACCAAGGACAAAGTGCTCTGTAATGTGAACACACAACAACGCTAGTGCCACGCGAGATGCAAGGAACAATGTCAGGCGTTTTCTTTGTAATTTCTTGGTGAATAGTCATACTTTTGCTAAAATACACACACAATGCATCGGAGCCTTTGAATAAAAGCCTTTGAGGAATGCATCACACATCCTTGTCCAACAGTGGGAGGGAATGGTTGTGGTCATGAAAACAGAAATTCACCCGAGGCTGTGCACAGAGCACAAGTACGATAGCATGATGGAGGAGGCGGGGGTTTCCTTTTTTTGCTCGTGTGTTTTCTATTTATAAAGTTTTTTCTTTGTTGCGTCTCCACATTTTGGCACAAACGCAGAGTAACAGGTCTGCACCGTTTGCCAGTTTGGAGGCAATTAGCAGGTAACATGCGTAATTCCCCCCCCCCACCCCCCCTTTGCATTTTTGATGAAAAGCCCCAGACGTGAGGCGCATTTAATCACGAGGATCCGTACGAACAATAAACAGTCATCTCTGTCTGGACTCGACTCTATAACCTTAAACACAACCTCACCAGTGCCCAATGGCAACGTGGGAAAGATTTTCTGTCACACAGGTGAATGACTATTAGTTTACTGACCCTAGAGGTAGAGGGAGATTGTAATGATTTCTTGAGAGGCTGCTGGGGGCCCTTTCATTATAGAGAGCTGAGCAGCACTGGTGGAGCACTCCTGCAAGGAAAGTGCGAGGTAGAAATAGATATGGAATAGTCCATTTTGGTGAATTGATTAAATCTTGCCAGGGAGTCCAAGACTATTAACATGACTTTTTCTTTTCTTTTTTCATTTTTCAAAAGAAGAAAAAAAGGATAATTTGCTTTGAGGGATGATTGGATTCTATAAAAATTGTCGTGGAAGTTTGAGTTTTGTCAAGTTTGACAAAACTGGAAATTGCTCTGCTGATTAACATTTTGATGTTGAATCAATATTTGTATTTGGTTTTTTGAACAGTTAGGACTCATTTATTTTCTCAAGTTCACTTGACGTGCGGGACAACATTATTTATCGTCACTGACACTTAGTCAAGCAATGTTCATCAATCATGGCTTCAAAGTTAATCTAATGCCAAACTATGCTCAACGTGCTTTCTGCTGGACCACACTGTTAGTTAAGACAGTGTGATGGGCTTTCAGGCTGTATATTTTTGAACTAAAACAGGTTCAAGTTTGAACCAAGATCCAAATTGTGGATTCTTTATGTGATAATGTTGTTTTCTCACATCTCAATTGAGAAATAGATTTAGGGCTGAAACATGTACTCAATTAATTGATGATTAAATGGATTACTAAATGAATCGTCAACTATTTTGATCATCAATCAATCAAATTGACTGAAATGTTCCGATTTTGCAGCTTCTTAAACGGGAAACTGGTTTCTTTGCTCCACATAACAAAGAAATCATCAAAAACGAGACAAACTGATGGACATTTTCCGACATTTTATGGACCAAGCGATTAATTGATGATGAAAATAATTGCGAGTCGCAGCCCTAATTAGATCACATTTATGCAATGCGTTTGTTTTGGTGCAGTATTTCATCCTAATTATCACTGGAATTTGCCCAAAAATAATTTATTCTGACAGGAATATGAAAAGCAAACATTTTCCCTTTTACCGCCGCCTCTAAAATGAACGAGTGAAAAACAAAGCTTGCATGTTGCTCACCTTTGTACAGTGGCAACACTCTCTCCCCCCTTTTTCCCCTCTTTCTAAGAAGCCGGCACAATTAATTCTGTCCTCTACTATATGTCACATAAAATCTTCACTTTTATTCATCCACGTCAAAACCCATCTTCATTTCATTAAAGGGGAATGTGCTCCAGAAATCACATCATTTTCCCTGTGCTGCAGACACCGACATCCCATGAAGTACCTCTCACAAAGTGTAGCATTTCACATTCGGCTTAACACACTTGGGCAAGTTACCCCATCCACAGCATATAGAATATCGCTTTAATGCAAACCCTGTGCAGCGTAATATATTTCAAACCATCGACACCCCATATGTTTGGTAATTCAATCAGCAGCTTAAAAAAAACTGTATTTTTGTAGAAGATAAACTATTAAGGCAATAGACACCGACCCTACAAAACTATAATTGTTCCTGCAAACTGACAAAAGAGGAAGTATCCACACATTAGGAAGCAGATCCATATGATTTACAATGTGTGGCGGTGCAATTCCGAGTCCGTGTGCACAGATTGGTTTTTGCGCGGCTGCTGAGGTTTAATTTGAAATATTTACCACACATGGAAGTCGCCGCCTTCTCTTCCTGGTATCTCCTCTCTTATCGTTATCGCGGCACAGAGAGGGGAAATTACATCATAACTTACTGGAGTAGAACAGAGGCTGAGCTAGCACAACAGCGTTGTGTGATACGGGGGGGTTGGACGCTAGCTAAGCACAAAACAAAAAAATATATATATAATTCCTATTATTATCACGTTCCGTTTAAACTATTATGGGACTTAATGTGTGTCAAATAGCTTTTTAGCGAGTAGTACCAGGAGAAACATGGTATCACCCAACAGGACATCCAATTGTGTTATCGAGGCAAAGTAGGGATTATAGGGGGGGGATACTTATGGCAGCCAGAAGATGACACAGATTAAAGCAGGTGTAATAATACTGGTTGAGGTTTTTCTTGCAATACACATACATCCATTTCCAATGGACAAAAATGGTAGACAAAAAATAGCAGTCATTGGCATTGGGTAAAACAATCAAACTACTAAAAATATCACAAAATGTTGAAATATGTTGACCAAACCTGGAAATGGTGATGTTCTTGAACGTCTTGTTTTGTTCACAAACCAAAATGTTCAAGTTTTTAATGATTTCTTTGTCAAATGGAGCAAATACACCAGGAAATATTCACATTTAAGAAGCTGTAAATCAGAGAAACGTCACTCAATCGCTCAAACCCAATAAATCCATGATCAAAATAGTTAATTGCCTTTTCCTTCAACTCATTTTGATAATTCTAACGGTTAGGGGTACAAAGGTGAAAAAACCCAAGAATACCTGGTAATTTCAGGGGCAGCAGAGAATCATTTTAGCCAATTTGTATTTAATCTGCATTTACTGAAGGCAAATTTTGCCAATCTTCAGATGACGGCGCACTGGACGTGAGTGATGAATAGTAATTTAACACACCTGACATTAACATTAGCCTATAATGAAGAAAATCAATCACTCTTCAGTCAATAAACTTTCCCCTACAGCAGAGGAATCACGCCCTGAACAGCGTGATGTCACATGAAGGCGTAAGGACAAAGAAAAAAAACTTCCCTTTTCCATTCATTCATGCTTATCTTCCAATAAATGCCTCAGTGGAAAGTGTCATTGGAGGAGAAAGGGAGGGGTGGGCATTGTCATCTATTTCTTCGTTTACCATTCAGAGGAGTGCCCATTTAACATAAAATTGCCCATTCACTTCCACCGCTCACATCTAAATCACAGTGACTCTTAAGGACATCTGTTTTGTGTACAGAGGTTTTTTGACTTAACACCGTTTCACACCGGGGTTTGGCCCCTTATGCCTTATATAAACCATGAACCTGGGGGAGTGATAAAGCTTTGCACTTCTTCGATTAAATAGAATAAGAAATCATCCTGACAGAGTCTAGATCTTGGCCTGGGTGAGTCTTCTCATGAGCGAGACTTCCTCAAGGTCAGCATGTTCGCGCCTCTCTCGGTGTGTGCGCCGTCTGTGATAAATTAGACAGGGTGTAAAGGCGGAGGAGGGCGGAGGGTGTAGGGGCTGAAGATCCCGTGGGGGTTAATGTATTGTGTTTACCTGTAAATAGAGGCCACAGACAGTGTTTCTTAGTTGTGACTAAGATTAAAGAGGCAACAGGAGCCGGGGCGCTTTGATTTTAATTGTTAATGTCTCGCGGTTTTTCAGCGGAAGGCGGTGAAACTCAACAGCACACAAAAAAATCCAACAAGTCTCACTAGTGGATGACAAAATAAACTCGACAATGCTGTAGCCTTGAATAAATTTAATTTAATTGCCATTTCTTCCGATAGCTGGGAAAATAGCTAAAGCTCTAAAGAAACAGTTACTTGCAATATTTTGATTGGATTCGGATGTTTTATTTTGACAAAATTATGAATACAAAGCATAGTTTTTGTCCAAAAATAGGAGTAGGAAGAACTACTGCTAGACAAATCCCGATATCATGTTTACGATATTAGATATGACAGCACAGAAAGTGTGGTATAGTTAAAAATATTGATTTTCCCTCTACCTATCGTGCTTCTTCCTTGTTTCCCGTTACCATCAGACATTTCTTTCTCACCTAAAAGTGGGCTGGGTAACACTAGCAGCAGTGGACAGTTCATGTGAAGTATTCCCAAAGCGATTGTGAAATTACAAGAAGCCACGCTACATAGAGATGTGTCTTTAGTGTGCTTCAAAGAAAAGACAGGGGGAAAAAAAGGCAAGAGCAGCACTTTAAAGGAGAGGATTGGAAGAGGCAGAGTCTGGACGTTTGACGATCAAATGCTTTGGTCAGTGCAACACACGAATGGAAATATGGCCACGGCATCAAACACTCTGTATTGCCTTTAAAAAAAAATTGGTTGGTTTCTGTGAAGCCAGGGCTATAACATGAAAAACGGACAGAACTGACTGACTTTACAAAAGTCCTCAATCATATCACAAATACAATTACACACAAGATTAGTTGTACAAGTTGAGGTGAAGGTAAAATCGTTATTATCAGAGCCTCTCAGTGATCTTAGTGCCACGTCAGTAAAGATTACGGCGACTTTTACCTGGGATAAAACAGTCTGGATAAATTACGTCAGGTAGAACTAATCCTGTGTGAATAGACCAGCAGGAAATATGTGCGTAAATATTCTGTCATATCTTGTACTACAAGTAGTTTCATCGTGGATTTCCAAGCATGGAGGAGCTTGAAGGTGCATTCAACGAACACCGTAACGGACCAAGAGAGTCAAACGCACTTGTCAGTGGATTTACCCGATTGCTTTAGGTCAATAAATCTCTTGGCATGGCTGTAGAATTGCCAAACAAATGTTGAATTACTGACTTTTTTCAAGATAACTTTCACTTTCCATATCTGGCAGAGAGAAGCCAATGTCGTGTTCTGAAAAAGTCCAAAGTCCAAAAGTCCAGAGGGCTACTGTAATGACACTGCTTTCCGGTATCCATCTCGCTAACTTCTACAGCTTTATCCTGCACAGGAGGACAGCTGACATAGGGCGTTTTTGAATGTTCTAGATGTCACAAACGGTCTATAGGACTTACGGTAACAAGATGTACACATCGCTAGCTAAATGCTAACAGAAGGGTTCAGTTGTGAAAAAGTTACACAGGACAGCTGCTCATATTTCGTGGCTTTATTCACCGTGTGCCTCCATCACACATTACGTGAGCACTTTCCCGAGGAAACATCTGCGTCTGTTATTGTTCACCTAAATGTTACAGAAGCTGGGATGTTGTAGTCCAGCTGCGGAATTGTTGTTTTCCGCTCTTTTTTACGTGCCTGGCGTGATAAAAAAAAAAAAAGAAAAAGAAAGGACAGAAAATCACAGGAGAGTCCATTGTTCTCACCTAATCTCCACAGGCTGTTGTTACTTTTTTTCTTCATCAGTGCAGAACAGTGAGTCGTGGGGGAAGCAGAATTCAAGACAAAATCCCCCAAAGGGTTTGCGGGGCTTTTAATTTGACAGCTGTGACTTCATCTGCCGTGTCTTGCTCATGGGTAAGGGTCACATTTGACTTTCACGGTGCGCAGCATTTAACAACAATAAGCCCATTCACCCTTATACAAGCGGGGCGTCCGACACACCCCAAAATCTGATTTGTCTATGCATAAATCAACGCATGGACAGATATGTCATGTTTCGCTTAAAGTGCACTATATCACTTTTATTCCAATTTAACTATAATGTTAAGTTTAAATTTACTGAGAGGGCTGTAATCTGCTCCGACATATTTCAAAGAATGGTCTTACAAGAACTAATTAGACATGCGTATAATACCGAGTGTATGTTTTTACATAATTTAAAAGTGTCAACATCGTATTTCTTAAGAGTTTTTTTAGTCCTGATTCTCTTTATATGATAATCAATAAAAGCAGTCGGTACATAAACGGAGAGAGAGAGAACTGTGGAGTAGTGATATTGTGCTTCGTGATTATACTTTAGAGGATTTTTAATAAATCCACGCCGTGAACTGTGATTTACAAGAACAATAAATTAGGAGGAGGGAAAAAACAACATGTCAGTGTGAATATACAGTGTTGTTCCAACAGACATTTCTTATTCATTATAATGATTTACTCTGTTTACTTCACTCCTCCTGAAAACGAGTTACCTTTCACCCCGAAGAAATATAATTAAAAGTAACTTTAGATGGAGGTTTTTTTTTTTTTGGGCGGTGGTGATTATGTTCTCACGTGGTAATACGTGCAGACAGCACAACATCAGGCACGATAACCGTGTTAAAGACAAATAAGTGAGACATGCGAGTTGCTTCAAAAGCTCATAGATAATCTGGCATCTTTTCATACGAGCATGAATTACATAATTAACAGCTGCTCAGGGGAAATCATGATTTTGAAGCTCCTGGAGGAAAAAAAAAAAAAAAAAAAAACTCATGTCAGACAGATGATGTCTCACCGTAGCTGCTCATTAGCCCTTAATCAATTTTTTTCACTTTAGAAAATCTGCACATAGATTCATATTTTCCACTTATACAGCAGACGGTTAACTGAGACAAGACAGCTTGCAAAAAAGTGATTCATTTTCCACTTCTTTTTTTATGGGCTGTCATTTCGGGTAATTAACTAACTTTGTGCACGTTGGGACATTTTATTTCGACAGGAACTGACGTCAACATGATAGAAATGTGAGCAAAGGGTTTAAGTTATGTGTAATCCAGATTATCAGGGATACACCAGTGCTATTTTTAAACCATTTGGGTTTGACATTAAAAGATGACGACAGATCAGTATTTCAGCTTATTTCCAGGTATTTAAATAGATGTTTAGATGTTTTTTTTAAATCAAATTACCTGTTGAAGGAGCTACTTTTCGCCCATCAAGCAGAGCACAGGTTACAGTCTGCTCTACTTTTGTCGTCATTGCTTATCTTAAAGTATTTCCAGAGTGCTGACAATGCGACGCCTGCTCAGCCCACATGAAGATAAGTGAAGTGTTATCGATGCAGCGGTATCCGAGTAGTTTCACGAATACAAATACGAGTACACAAGGGCAGCACTGGACATTGGTGTCCCATTGGTGCATCCCTAACTGAAAATAATAAGTTAATCTGTGTGTAATTGCTTATTTGACAACTTAAAATGACAGCAGTTTGGCAAATGTTTTGTTATATAGATCAAATATCTCTTTATTTGGATATTTTTTTATCCAAACACCAAAGTCACTGGTGCCAAGGATTGGGTCCTTCCTATCGATATGTTGGGGCAAAGGCGCTCTAAATTAAAAAGTCCGTGCCAGTTTCACTCGCCAGGCATCGCTAGTTACACGCTCCTCATGGTGGCGCTGCTCAACTGAATCAGGGAAATTTGGGTGGAAGTTACCTGGCGAAGAAGAGGGAGTTTACAGTGGGATAATGATGGGGAAGGCTACGTAAGGGCATGCTCAATCCATGTTCAATACATAGACTGTATTCACTTTGTTCTCCATGTTGTGAATATATAGTGAAATCCTGCACTCCTGCATTTCACGTTTTTGTTTTCTTCAGTTGGACAGATATCGTGATGTATCTCTATACGATTGTCTCGCGATATACTGATTATCACAGAATCGTTGCATCGCGGACCATGTATCGTGAGGTACCCTGTGATAACTACCGCTAATCTGTATCATTGCATGCCTAACTGAAATAAGTAAATTTGTATGCATCGTATTTATATTATTGTTGCATTTCATATCCAAATACAACCAAAGTCAGCGACGCAAAAGCGAATCGACGGCTTCGCCATTAACAATCACACAGACGTGTTCCTTGCATTTATAAATAGAAATCCAGTTGGCATAATTTGGGGTAAACAAGTCAAATCGTCAAGAAGACGATTGCTGCATCTTTTTTAAACGTCATTTTAGCTTTTCAGAGTTTACTTGCTAACTGGGAATGAATAATGTAGAGATGGGGGGGAAGAAAAATGCAGAAAGTGTAGTTATTCATAAGCCTTTTTATAGGCATTGTCACCATTAGACTCCATCTATTCAATATTTCAGTGCTTCTTGCAGAGAATAAAGTACAAATGGAGATAGCGAGTGAGTGAGGAAGTTCCTCCCAGTGGGACTTTTAAGACCAATACTCTTGCCACAAAGACCAAAGATATTGCACACTGTGTGAGATCCTTTCTTAAAAAAAAAACCTCAACCAGAGAGGTGCTTCCCTTTCAAAACTGGGATAAAGACCATCTTCACTTCAGCAAGTCAATGTGTTTGACTGGTAAATAAACAAACACAAACACACAGGCTGTGCCAAAAAACAGGAGGGAACTAAATGCAAGAGGGAGGTGGAGTGATTATGATCAGGCAGAACACGAAGCGCCATTTACGTTTCTATTTGGTGCATGGTACAAAAATGATTGTGAGTCATTAAAGCACAGTGCACCACCCTCAAATTTTATTTACCCCGAAATTTGTATGCGGCGCCATGACGCACCATTGACCCGGCGAGACAGAGCCATTACAGAAAAGACTAATTCTTAATCTAGGATATTGCTTTCTCATTATTCTCTCCCCCCTCTGGCCTATAGCGTGATAACTGTTTGATTAAGGCAGTTATGTCACTGGAGAGCCTGAGAGTGCCCACCTTTTAATATTACCTGGCTGACTGATTACAGCAGCACCGCTTGAGGCTAATAATGTTGAACTGCGGTGCTTGATGTCGAATACTGATGAACCCCCCCGTGTGACACAACAGCCCTCAGAATTCCTCTAATATTAAATCAATAAACAATGCAAATTCATTTTTCAGCCACAAACTGGATTTCATTGTCAATTCATTTGTTTGTTTGTTTTGTTTTTAAATGGTTAAGTACTGACAATGACTTTATTCATGTATTCCCTCAAAGTGGTCCAATGAAAAAACATTGTTCAAGTTTCTAAGGACATACTATTGACAAACTCATGGTATGATGCTGTATCTCCTGTAGTTGTGTAGAATATTCCCCATATATCTTAGCACAACCCCTGTTTAGGTGCAGATAATCCCATAGACCATACATTTGATGTAAGAGAGCTCTGAAAGTGGTTTGTTTTCCGAGAATATGAACCTACTTCTTCCTTGATTTAGAAAAACATCAGTAACCATTTTGCTAATGGAGCTAATGGTCTTTCAGGTCTTCTTCAACAGCACAAAATGTGTTCAGTTGTGCTCACTACATTCCAATTTAAATTAAAATAGATGATAAAGCTCTGGCACAAACGAGTGGACACGGTGTGAGTTACAGCTCGTGCGTGGTTGCAGGTGCAAGTCTGCGAGTTTCAGTTTCAAAAACAGACGGTGGAGAAGATCGCAAAATCTTGAGGCTTCAAAACAGGCGTTTGTTTACTTTTTATATATGATTGCCAACACACAACCAAGTCATTCCAGTGTGTTTTAGGAGTGTTTTATCTAGACAAAGTAATTATGTTGTGATAGTTTCTGAGTCATACGCTATTTGTGCGCAAACCAAACCAAAAAATGTGAGCTCACATATGAAGAATGGCAAACACATGACATCCCCCACACAACAGCTGGCTTGTGTTGGCTTTACTTCATTGCGGCCAATGTTGACAGGCTGGCTTTCCAAAGCAGCGGAGTCTCATGTCGAATCATTTTGTCTGAAAAGTGTTAGAAGTGCAGCCCTCTTCAGTGAAATGAAGAGACTGTCATACCTCCAAGTATGCTTTGATTAAACGCTGCGGGAATACAGTTTGTGTCACATTAATTAAGTGCTGGAAAAACACTGGTGCAAGAGAGGCTTTCTGAACGCCTTTGAGGTCACAGTGAGTCTCAGTCGAGGGTCCATTAGATTATGAGTGATTCGTGATGGGGGGGGGGCTGCTGAAGAAAGAGAAGGAGTGTCTCTGTTCCCAGAGCAAAGGACGAGTTATCAGACAACAAATAAAGATGACTCAGAACTTCTTGTTTACTTAGAAAATCCGTTTTCCCTTTTCACACAAGTGTCAGATTTATGGGCAGTGCAGTTGTACAGCGTGGTGGGGACTGTGTGTGTGTGTGTTTGTGCTAAACACAAAAAAACACACGCTTCCTTTTTCTAATTGAAAAGGAAGTGCCTTTCCCAACGCTTTGTGCCACATATTGTACTCGGTTATCAGAGCCTGATGACAGCAGCAGGCAGGGGAAGTGGTGGAATAAATGAGATCACAACCGTTTCAACGTGATAATCCTCGCCTCAAAGTCCGACTCTCAAAGCGACTCCTCTCCTATTTGCACAAAAGGCATCACGGGTTAAAAGTGGACCTTTTCTTTGCTTTCACTCCCGAGTAATATTGCCCGGCACTATGGAGTGCGTAGCTGCAAACATCAATAGCTGGCTGTGCTGATTGCTAAAAGGGAGGAAGATGAGATTCCATGAGGCGTATCCTTTATATCACACACCGTGGTCACAGGGCGCTGCCTACGGCAAAATCCTAAACACAATCCTCTTCCACTTGCAATTGTTTAATCTGCATTAATTAATTAGGTGATTATTATAATTTCCAACGGGTGCAATGTGCATAATGGCCCATTAGTTCGAGGTAAGTAGATTGGACCACACTTACAAGGCCTGAGATAACCTTCAAGGAAACATTTATGTTTTGTTTGTTAGCCGTGTGCTACACCGCGTGATGGTGCACATTCAAGTCGGCGGCACAAGGACAAGCGAGCGTACAAACACGCTGATGAACGCGGCCATTATTGCAGCACATTCGCGCACACACATGGAAATACAGATAGCCATTAGCAGAAGCAATGTGATGATCGTAGCTATACATCAGTGAGTTCCAACCCTAATGCTTTTTGAGTTTATGTTTGCTGTGATAATGAGGCTCAGCTTAATGTGACTCTGTACCTAATAACCCAGAACACCATGCAAGTTTTTTTTTCCTTCCTCCTCTGTTCAGTTTTTTTTTTATTATTATTATTTTTGCAGCATTGCTGAGCAGATAATGGACAACGTGTAAGGGAAAACAAAGGAACCATTTAAAGTGAGGTTGAAGCAGAGCAGAGCAGCTGTGAGACGGAGGTTTGAGGTTTTGATTGAAGGCCAGAGTGAATCAGCCACAGTGAATCTCCACCCTCCTCCTCCTCCTCCTCCTCCTCCACCCTCGACAGAGACTGGAGAGAGACCACAGAGTTCAACTGCATCATTTTAGGTTCACCGACTTGGCAAAAAAATCATTTAATGAAATTAGGTCCAGAGTGCTTCGTCGGGAGGTTTCATTTTCAAGGACATAAGTCTAATAAAGGCCAAATCAGACTGGTGACATCACTATATGATGATATTCTTGCCCATACTTCTGCTTCAAATCACTGCATTTATTCAGCTGCCTTTTTTTTAATAATCTAATGTGTTACAACTCGCTCCTGCTCAGCGGACTCTACCAAAGCTTTTAAAACACATTTTTAACCTTCATGAAAACCTCCATATTGTCCACATCTTCCATCTTTAAACCAGGTCCACTGCCATGTTGACATTTCATTTATTTATCCATTTTTGTATGAGATTCTTTCCCCCCCTCTATATTGCATCTTACTTTATGTGATTATTGATTTATTGACATTGGCCCCGTACACAAGGGAATGAGTGTAGGAAAATATTTGCAAATATTTTGTATCTTATTGGCTTTTAATCTACAAGGAACCTACAAGAACCTCTTGTTCTTGTGTTTAGAATTCGTAGAAAGATAATTTTTGCTGCGTGTCGAATTACAGCGGCACATACAGGCCTTGAAAATTTGATGTTTTTTAAGAACGACAATGAAAAACCCTGTTTGATAGTGTTGAAATAAGGGCTCGGTTCATGCCTTTGTCGTTTTTCCTCATAATTGTTCTTTCCCCTTTTGTATCTGAAAGGCGCTTTGTGTTGTATCCTTTAAAATCATGACTATTATTATTAGAGCGCTTTCTACGTAACACCTGTGAACATTAAACACAGATCGGGCGCAAAGCAAGAGTAATTTGATGGATGAATAAAAACGATCAAGTGTTTCGACACGCTGAATAATCATAGCCTGAGGAAGAGCAGTTTTAAAAAAGCACACCGACACCACGCTTTCCCCCGCTGTGCTTTTATCTGTTGACATCTCAGAGAAAAGGATGAGGGCCCTTCAGAGGCACAGCAAGGTTGACAGACAGCTAAAACAATACGGCAGAGCTGGGAGCGTTTGCAGCAGAGGCACAATGGACACTGGCACTTACAGTGGAGAGAGAACAAGTCAGGCTCCTGGCAAGCTTTCAAATGTAGGAGAGAGACTCAGCTCTTACAGAGATGAAAATAAATACAAAAGCTAAGCCAGAGTTTATACTTTTCTGTAAAGACTTTCAGGAGCAGTCGTTGCTTTGATGGCACCTCATGTGGTAACGTCGAGTCATATTTGAAATTTACGATGCGATTATTGAAATGAAGCTCGACTTACTCGGCCACTTTCCCCTCGTTAATTACCCAAACTGTTGCACCCCGCCATTCCTTTCCAATCCTCCTCGCCACAGTTTCATCATCATAATCTCCACATCATAATGTGTGCCGCTGCACCATCAGGGATCCCCGTGTGGTGTTGGTTGTGCGCGAGGGCGTATGCGAGTGTGTCGGGTCACAGTAATCCTTCATAAAACACGCTGATTAAAAGCCCCATCAAAATAAATCTACTTGTTGATAATGCGCCGCTCGCTCTGCCAGGATTAGGGTGGACTTTGTGGTTTTTACCATGCGTATGTGTGAATATTAAGTGCAGCAGATGTGGTTAAACAATAACACAGTTGGATGTGTGGAGTTGGTTTATCTCGTCTTTCAATAGCCAACACCGTTTAAACTCATCTTTTTATTCGATATCAAATATATTTGACTGGCTTTCGGGAACATTAGAGGACCATCAGCATATGTAGGCACGTTTACTGTCCCTGTCTTCTTACCATCCATTACCAGTTTGCCTTTATTCAAAGTGTGCATGAGCGCAAACTCAAAACTGAAGTAGAATTGGACAGAACCGTGTGCCGTGTGAGGAAAAAGTTGAACTCTTTTTCCTAAATTATGTATATTGGCCCTTAAAAAGATTGTGCGCGCTATCAGGAAAAAAAAAAAGGTTAGTATGTTAATTTCTCCTAAATTTAATTTGAAAACGGGGGACCGTTCACCTTAAAGAGCATAAACATGTAAATGTGACAAATTGTAGCCATGAGCTAGAATAGAACTGCTGAGTTAATTATTGTTTACATCCATTTTTGTACTTGAAGTACAAGAAAACAGCCTTTTTTAAAAAAAAAACCATACTGGAGTCAAATAATTGATAAGAAGTGGGTTGAAGCAGAATCAAGTCAGTGAGTGTTATTTATTTATTTAAGACGACTTTGAGCAAGAACGGACTATTTATTTGTTTGCCGCAACGGAAAATAAGAAAATATATCTCCGGTGGAGCACCTTCAATATAATTCAACAACTTTAGAAAAGTGCCTGCACATGAAAGTATGCGTTTGTGTTTCCAGTGTCTTTGTTCAAATGTTTGTGGATCATAGACTAAGAATGAACGTTGTTGTCAGGCAGGTGGGGAGTGCACACGTGAGGGAACACAAAAGGGTTTTGTCAACTCCTTATCATCAGTTTGAAGTTGGCCCATTTGATGTAAGGCTACTAAGTCCATTTGAGGCATTAAATAATTAAGCAGACCTTTCACAGTCAAAAGAAATTCCCATTACTTATTCCAAATACCTAATGGACTACAGCAGATATGCTCTCAAACATAATTATCATCAGGAATGATTAAGAAGTTTGCATAAACTAATCTCTCTCTTTCTGAAGAAAAGCCTGACAACATGTACATGTACCAGTATAGATTATTGGAATATTGTCAAACGCTGACAACCAATTACGCACAGTGAGCAAAAGTCTGGGGGATGACGAAGCGCGGCGGTTAAACCCGTCAATGTTAAGTGTGCTGGATTTGACATTAAAAGTGAGGTCTGTCTATATACACATCGACTGACTTTCCTGTACTTAATTATGCTTAAATGCGTGTGTAGTCAGAATTGGTGAAAATTAATGGTTTCTTTTAGGTAAACCTCACATTTCATTAATCAGCCTGCAAGACAACCGACTTTTAATTTTGCAATTACGATCAAAATATTCAGCCGCATGTTCAGTAACACGGTAAAAGCCTGGGCCAGGCTGCCCTTTTCCCTGACTCTGAATCAGCTCGAGTTCATTAGGCTCTGGCAAAATTGCTCGTTCACCTTTAGGCGTGTTACACTATTCCTGTAGTGCCGAAAAAGGAAAAGAGTCCAATCATTAGAAACTGTGTTTTCAAGAGAATTCAATTTACTCTGTTGCTTCTCTGCTACTATATAACCTCTATATCCTCAAGTCACCCATTCTCACTCCTACACTCTGTTCGTCTGACAACAGCAGTAGCATTATTATCATTTTTTTTCTTCTCCTCCTCCTCCTCCTGCACTATCTCGCAGTGCTTTTGGGTTTTTGCTACTGTACATCTCACCGATCAGCATCTCCAGCCCTCGTTCTTAAGCTGTTGTGGGCTGCAACTGAAATGTCAAAAAGTTAAATGAAACATTAAATCCACCTCCAGGTTCGCACAACACCGGGCAGATGGCACCGTTTGTCAGCACGGACTGTAAAATGTGTAATTAGCCTCGGCTGATGGAACCCGACTTGCGCTCCGTCTTTTATCAGGTATCTCAACCAACACTGACAGCGCCTGCAGTGTTGGCATTAATCAGGTCTGTGACCGTCTTAAACGAAAATGTCAAGACATTTTTTGAAGACTCTCCGATTCAAACGGCCTTGAGCGGAACAAAAATGTTTCCCTCAAAAAGTTGTGTGCCCAGTGGAACACTTAATTCACTCACACACTGTGCAACGGGGGGGGTGTTACTCTTTCCCAGGACATTTCAAATATAACTGCTAGGCAGCTGCACACAAACGGAACAAAAAAAAGCATGTAATAATACGCAAAACAGGTTTGTTTTAGCTGAAGATAAAAGGCCGCTCTATACTTTGTGCATACAGACCGCCAAGTACGAGAAGCTAATCCTACAGAAGCTAATCTCACAGGCTCTGCACTGGAAGTGATGAATATTGCAATGATAACATGACTTATAACTAACCAAATACTAAAATTATACAGCGTTAATGACCCTAAGCTTTTTTCAATCAGGGTCCCTACCTGAGGAGATAAGACTCACAGATTCAGTGGAATCTTTTAAAACCCCTCTTAAAGGCCATTTTTACAGAGTTTTCTGGGTTTTTTTGTCTCCTATTGTTATATCCTTCAGATTATGATTTTATCATACTTTATTATTATATCCGTGGCTTTTGCGGTCATTTTTGAGGGGGTTGAAGTGCATATAAACTCTTAAAAGTTTGGCATAGTCCCCGGACCCGTGTGTTGCTCAAGAGCTCTATAGCGTCCCCCCTAAGGTGAAAACAGAGGCAAAATTAAGTTCCACCAAATTTCCCGAAACTTGGTAATAAGATTTTATAGACCAAGATGAACAAAAAAGTCAACAGTAACCATGGCATGGCCTCAACCCAAAGGGAAGTCGGTCAGTTTTGAATTTTGCCGTCCACTTTGGCAATTTGCACCCGACGTAAATGAACAAACTCGTTCGGTCGTGTTTGTCGTACCGACACAACAAATTTGAAGTTTGGTCGTCTCATTTCTACTTTGTCTATCAAAACAATTTGTAAACTTTGTAAGTTATTGGCCAAACAAAACTAGCATAAGGAACAGTATACATTTATCGCAACTCCAGAGGTCTTTGCGACATGTATGTCTGTAATGACTAACTATTGCTAATATAATTTGATGACATTAATGTAACAAATGACCTCTGCAGGAAATACGGAAACTAAAAATTGTGTGTAATGTCACAAAGAAATCGGTGTTTCTCGCAAGGTGGCCCTGATTTTGCGAAAGGCTGGTTTTCTGTCAACAAACAGTAGGGGGGGCAGTACAGAACGCCTCCCACGATCTCCATGCAACAAGCTATTAAAACAAAAAATCACAAAGACTCCAGAGCTGTTAAATTAGGGTAAAAATCCTGCATAGTTCTGCTGTCTCATTAAAACTGTGAATTTCTTCGCTCCAACAAGGATGAAGCCTGTATTCACTGGAGTCTAGTTTATTTCTTTTCAGGCCCAGGAAGTGATTTGGCATTTTGATTTGAAGTTTAAATATTGAGCAACGCAACACTTCTTGACATCTATAATTCATCAGTGAAAACAGAGCTGGCAGACAGGGCTTCTTCTTCCTCTTTGGATAAATGTTGCCTGAAGTGAAGGGATGAAAGATGTGGATATACTGCTTATGTTCCACAGCCTTCTCATTTCAACAAACGAGCGGTAGATGACAAAGAGGGTCCACAGCGAGGGTCCCTGACCACAGAGAAACGGCACAATGGAATGACAAAGCTAAGGAGGCAACGTGCTGAGGAGGATTATTGGTATCAGACCACCAGCATGTGGATTTACAGGAACATGAGGACGGACCATTTCCGCTGCTGTGGTCAAATGTAACGTGGTGGAGACAGAAGAACGCGACTCACCCACCCAGGTGTCATACAGCACTCCATCCATGCAGGGAAAAATTGATGGGAGGTGCAGGGAGGAATGATGAAGCCTTTTGCAGCTCAGCAAACATATCAGTGCATCCAGGATAGCTGTGGCGTGGCACTGTGTGTGTGAATAGTGTGCATTTCCCCTTCTCCCTGAGCAATGGAAGTATCTGAGCTGACACCTTCAGAGGCCAAAACTCTACAAAGCATCCGTTAAAGTCTGGATGGTAAATGTATCACCATCTCCTGAGGATTTTACTTAAAGGAAAGTCAGCTTGGAACCGTGATGTGATTGGATTTGAAATTAAGATCTGGATTATCAGAGTAGTGTCCCCTTGAATCCTTCCAAGTAATTGATTCTTCCCTCCTACATAATGATTTACCCCAGACGACTTTGTCTGCTTATGTAGATGCAGAGTCACAACTTCACCACTAGGCGTTCTGTTCCTTTACAATATGTCAACATGATAAGGAGCCTTCATTTGAGATTAAATGTCCGTGTTACGGAGGTAGAATAAAGGAGGGGAAACAAAAAGGAAAAAAAGAAAAACACATCTCAATTCTCGTGCACATGCTGTGCCAGAAGCATCATCCTGGCAGAAAACAGGACAGTTAAAATTTGCATTTAGATTACTGTGGTAATAGAAAAACCATGGTGATGAATCTTGTTCAGAAAAAAAAAACAGACCAATGTGGTTGTATTTTGAATGCAATGGTAAAGTTAAATGCCCTGGGTGAATCTGTATGAAAAGATGAGAAATAAAGTCATATAATCAATCCATCATGATTAAACAATACCACCTCACGCGCAAAGAAGACGGAAATAAGCAAATGAATGCAACTGTCCACAGTGTACAGCTGCTGTCAGTGTGTTTATTACGTCTTCAGCTAAACAACAGTGGTGTCCGCCTTACAGTCCCCATTTAGGAGCCACCTCCTCTGGGAGGATATATTTGTGTCGCGGCGCCACAACTCAGCAGTCCCAAAACTGAAGGTTTCTTCATTATGTAAATGACAAAAATGTGTTCCTCCGTCACCCTGAGTGACAAAGGTTCCATCAAAGTGGAACCCCTCTCGGTCAATCCTGGACTTAAAATTCACTGCGTGCCAATCATAAGTGGTAGGTAGTAGACACAGGTCGATGTGAATCATGGTAATCCTGACAAAAATAATTGTGACTCACGATGTTGTTGCCACAAATGTCAAAATATGCTAAATAAACCTTTTGAAATGGCTCAACATTGCAGATGAGATAGATATGAATCCTAAATGTGATAATTATAGATCATGAGGTTCTGGAATGATTAGATAGACTACAACTGTATACTTGTGAGATAAAGTAGGGGTGGGTCAAAACATGGAATGAGCACTTTGTTCTCCATGTTGATCCTGCACTTTTAGCTGTCCACGTTAGTTTTGTTTTCTTCAGTTAGACAGATATCGTCAAATGACGGTCTTGCATTATATTGATTATCAAAGAATCGTTGTATTGTGATATTATTGGTATCGTGGACCGCCTATCATATTGTGAGGTACCCTGTGATTCCCACCACTAGTTTCAAGTCAATTTTAATATCAATTTCCCCTGCTCACAATCAACATATTGTAATAAACAAATCGCAAGAAGCAGAATGCTATTTTATATGAATAGCTGAGGCCAAAAAACTTTGGCAAAATGTGTCCATGTTCCATAACATGTCCTTGTGCTGCTGCAGCTCCATAGCTAGGAGACCGTGGAACAAGATAAGAAAAACCCTCTGCAGACTAAACCATCTCATTAAAGTTCACCCTCCATGTCACGCACGGAACAAAGAACTCCACCTGCATTCCCCTGCTCTATAGCCAGCATTCTGCAAAGATGGCTGCCCCACAGAAACAAAATAGGCTTTGCGATTTCCTTTCAGGAATTCCAATTTGTAGTGCATACACTGTGTGCACAAGTGCCAAAACATGACCCCATATTTGGAGATGCACTAGTTCCTGTGGCTCCAAGTCAGGAAAGGTATTTGCCGAACACACACTCTCTCCTCCCGAGTCCTGATTTTTTTTTTATATTCATGAGCACCACACTGTCAATAGTGCGGCGCGCTTCACTTCTTCCCCTGTCCTCCAATCACAATAGTGATGGCTTCACAGCATCGCGGCCACTTAATTAAGAATCCCTCATTCCACCACACGCAGACACTCTTCTTTACAGCCGTCTCAAATAATCAAATAAAAAGCCTTTCATCAGGTGAGACTTCGCCCCGGTCCATCCACTGTAGTCATTACTGTGGAAGAGAAAAAGGCAAACAAAAAGGGAAAGGGAACATAATTCAACCAAAAAAAAAAAAAAAGTTTCTTAAAAAATTAATTCAGTGTATAGTTTATTCTGAAGCAGTCAGAGCTCCACACTGCAGCACAGCTGCACTTGTCACTTATGGTGACTCATACAAAGGTTTCAGGGTTTTTAATAGAGCCGTGCATCTCTGCTGGCCTCGCACCATTCCGTTTGATTACGATTATCAAGTCAGCCATTTGATTTGATGTCACGATGCATCATGTTAATATGCACTCAAGTAGGAATCTAAACTTTTTTTTACAAACTACATTGAACACAAAAAAACGTATGCAGTCGAGCCTAGAGCAAAAACATTGTATTGCACTGTAGAGCCATTACAGTAGCAGTAGTAGCATGTGTTTTTACATAAAATCTATAAAACCATGTAATACATACTTTAGATTTATGTTAAATCCATTTGTACTATTAAGTACAACATCAAATGTTGGCTCTTGTAGTGATTCTAAGTGTTTTTTTATGTTAATGCCCGCATACACTTGAGGAAAGTGTGTGGACTCCTGTGTTTCCTTAAAAAACGCACACACTGCTTTTCTCGATGTGAGGTTTGAAACTAGCCGATGTTAGCTCGTTAATTAGCCATGCTATCTGCGTATTCAAGGACACTCCAGGACCAGTTGTGTCTAATTCAATGGCCTAAAGTGCTGACACAGCTTAAGATGGGGAGGGCTAACTTGTAAGAGAGCGTCTTCACCCACGATGGCGTCCACTTGTATTGATTTGCAGCACGCTCTGCATCTGGACTGGAAGTGACTGTCCTTGGGATCTTGGTCAAAGTGAGTCTGTTATGTTATTGGAATTTGCATTTCACAGACATCACGCATCATTTGCTCTCTCTTGCTTAACTTTACTCGCTCATTGTTGTGCATGGAATCTCACGTCAACAGCAGCGAGAGACACATTGGACAGTGTCCACAACACAGCGAGTATTTATAACTCCACGTTTGTTCTACGTGAAGGGCATGAAACGGTAGGTGGCGTTGTAACAAACAAGGGTTGACATTGACCTAAATATCAACTTAACTTTCAAGGATTTCAAGGACCGACGGGAACCCTGATGCTAAATCTCATAGATGGCTGCAAAGCCAAGTTAATTTAAAGACGTTGTTGCCTTGAATTTGGTGTTGAAGTGTGATGTCTGTAGATGTGAAATCATCCTCTCACAGCACGGCCACACTTCATCACCCACATCTGACTGTCAGGGGGTTGCAGAATCATCCATGACGCATCTTAAAAATGATTATTTTCAACATCCCTAGTTTTCAAGTCCCTGCTCATGAAACTAAACAAAACAAAGACTGAAATACAGGGCGGCATTCAGCCGAATGTGGAGGTAAAGACGTTGGCCCTATTATGCCACAGTGAATAACTATCTCATCCATACATCCTGACGTCTTCCTCTTCAGGTAATTGTGAGGACTCGAAAATGAACAGTGGCGCGATTCATTCAATTGCAACTCGCTCAATGATGGCCCTTTTCTTCACCTCCCCATTCTTGGGAGTTTTATTGTTGGCGGGTGAAGCGGGGAGTTATCTGCTCACTGCATCAACATGATAATTACAGCAGAGACTGTGGTTGGCGTAGAGGCAGTTACGAGGTGAAAGGCCTTTTGATCTGAATGTTGAGGATAAGACGCACTATTAAAGCCGCCACAAATAATAGCTTTGTGGGGGGACAAGTGGTGCAAATGGGAAAAAAAATAAAAACCAAACCACAACAAAATAAATCCCCCGTGGATAGGAAGAGAGGGATGTGCTAATAACACAGACTCTGCACTTGTTGATTAGAATAAGGACTGGCACCTGCAAAATGTCACAGAAGTGAATGTGGCAGCTTCCCTTTTCTACCATTAAATGAGAATGGAATACTGCTCATTCTCTCCCTCCCTCCCTCTCGCTCTCTTGGTCTTGCTCTCTCTGCTTTATATCTAATTTATTGCCATCTGCTCAGGCTCGGTGTAAATCTGAACATGGGCTGACTTGCTCGCCCAAGCTCTATCTGTTAACATTTAGCAATGTCTAATTAGGCAAAAATGGGAAACGCGTTGGCAGAAAAAAAAATGCCGTGGCTGGATAATGACAGCCATAATAGTTGGGAATATTTGTCTGTCACAGCGAGCAAATAAACTTATTAGATCGGGGTAATTAGCAGCAGACAACAGCTGTAATAGGAAAAAGCTGCTCATCCGTGATTAAAGAGGCCAACTTGCAGTACATCAATTGCTTCCTCATAAACTTTCCGCGGTGCTCGACGATTGATGAAGGTCACAAATGCAAAATACCCAAGATTTGTTTCCCCATGCACCATCTCCACACGGAGGGCTTGATAAAAAGAAAGAAAGAAAGAAAAAAAAAACCTTCATACAAATCCCTAAAATGCTCTTTTGGATAATCTGATAAAAGCAACACTAATTAACTGAGCTGGATCAGCTCCACGATACTTAATCACCGCTAAGTTCGCTCAATATAAGACTTAAAGGAGCAGCCAGAACTGAGCCACAACAGCTGCCAACTGCTTTTCCATGCGTCATCGAGAACTTATGGTCTCAATCTGATTAAATTGGTTTGGTGCCTTTCTGTACTATTCACAATGGTTTGCTGGCTGAATTATGATTTTGACTTCAGATCATTTTTGGTGTGTGTTAGGATGGCTTTGACTGTTATACACCATTAACTTGACATCAGTCATTCACAGAAACTGGGTCACGGGAGATTTTTCTCTTTTTTTTAGGGGTTGCAAAAATAAATGTGCAGAAATTTCCCAAGCCTGTAAAAAAAATGATGATTCATTTACCAAACATATGTCTCACCAAAAATGACAGTTGGTATCACCAGAATGGCAGTAAAGCATTTAGAAAAGTTGTATTTGCTCTTCTACAACATTCTATAAAGTGAATTGGGTCGGAATAATTTGTCAAAAAGTTACCCTTTCCCACATAGCAAGAACATTTGTGGATCGATTTCCTGCCATAATTGAAGTGATGATAATAAAACAAACCGTGTGTTCACACCAGCTCCTTCTTAATCAAACTCTAGTTCCTAAAAACGTAGGTATTGTGCAGGAAGTGGACTACAACACAGGGCATTGTGGGTACAACACAACCAAAACATATGCACGTGTAGAGCGACAACCGGGAGAAATGTTCGCATAAAATAAAATAAAATAAAAACAAGACCAATAGGATTTGTTGCAGCACCATGTTTTGCTTTTACGTGTCAGAAACAGCACCGCCTCAGGCGAGGAGGGGAATAGTTGAGAAGATGTGAAACTACCTTCAAATACATACAAGGTTTTTAAATAAAGACCAGCTTTGTTCAGGTCTTCACATACAGTAAATGCAGTTCTGCAAACTCAAACAGCACCAAGTCTGCCTCAACTTTAACTCATCTGACATTTTATGTAACCCAACTACACTCACCTTATACACACAGTTGAGCGAAATCATTGCCATAAAGACACTAATTCAAAGGAAACCACTAAATGATACTTCAACACCTTAATTTATCCCTTCGTTAAGGGGGTTTAATGGCTGAATTTAATGTACTATATATTTAGGGGGGCCTTAAATCTATCACCTGCCTCTCAAAGTATGAGGATAACTGATGCATTTAATACAATAATTTAGGGGACTATCTCTTTATATTGCAGTGGGGCCAATAAAGACAGTAAAAGCTTCTTTAAACGAGCGTTGGTCCCCCGTCAATTGCGTTATCTCCTATATTTCAGGAGTCACGTCATTAAATCACCTGCACGATGGTGGCTGAAGATTTGTGGGTAATTAGACTTGGGCTTTTACTGTATTCTGTGGGACACTGGGACATTAATGCATGTCGAGCAACACTTTGCAGAGAGGTAAATTATTGGATTTTTGACAGCTTGTCACAAATTGTACAACAGTAGTGTCTTTTTCACTGTGGAAGATGGAAATTGGGGACGTTCACGCCACCGAAAATGCATTGTGTGTCTTAAAGGTGCGTTGACAAATTCTCAACTTAAAAGAAAAACAACAAACTGAATTTATCATGCTCTTCATGTTGTGAATAATGTGAAATTGCTCCAACACGCAATTTTGGTTTTAACATCAAAGCAAGTTGGCAGTTAAGTGTCCAAAAGGGAATCTATTATTTTATTGTTTATGTTTGAATAAAAAAAAATTAAAAAAAATGCCAGTTATTACCGCACACATACCAGAAACCACAAGACAAATTAAACCATGACTTTTTGTACCCAATTTATTCCCGAAAGAGCCTTTAGTTTTTCCAGTACAATGAAAATTAGCCACATCGGTCACTGTCTTTTATAAAATTGATTAACAATTATTTCCTTTTCTACCACAAAAAACAAGGCGCCTGACCAGTGGCCCGGTTGTTCTCAGTCGTGTTATAATCAGACTTGCAGTCTATATAACCTCTGAAGAGAGATGACATAGCCCTCAGCAAAGGTTTAATGACACACACTGTCACAGCAACAGGGTTTCAACATTTGCCATTATAGTCCATCTTTTCTTAGTTCAAACCAAAACCGCAGGGGGGGGCAGAGCACTTTCTGAGGTTGCAAGTGCACATCCTGCTGTGGCAGGTAAAGCAAGACAGCTCCTATCCCCCCCCCCCCCAACCCCCACCATTGCAAGGATCACAGTCAAGCTGTGTGGTGACATTCACTCCGAATGTGCATTTATACCATTCAGATCGGAGGAAAAACGGCAGCAGTAGCTTAAACAACTGTTTATACGTATTTGTGTGAATGCTATTCATAGCATCGAATAAAAATAGAAGGCAAATCCCCAACTCTGACCCTGGGCACCGATCTGAAGGTTCACACTTCCTTTTTAATCACAACCTTTCAATGGAGGCCTCATACGTGTTGCATCACAGACTTTGTTGGCAGGGGATTGGGATGTGTTCACAACGGGAAGAGCTGAGTCAGTGTGGCGCTTCTTCTTTATTGCCTGCGGCCAGTTTTGTCTCTACAGCTCCAGCCTTTCATATCTTCGGGGGGGGGGGGGGGTGCCTCACAATGGAGGGATAACCTTTGCACAGGATATACACACAGCTAATTTATTTATCATCATCTGGATTGCACTCAAGGTAAATCGCCATCACAGGGCGTGTGTGTGCATATTCGTAGAGTCCGATTCGGCAAAGGATTTAAGTGACAGAGGCAAAATCTAGCTGGTATGTCGTGTTTCCAAACTTCTATTTCAGGACCCGTATAAAAACATTCTGTCTATTTCTGTGTTTTGTCTTTAATTGTCCAAAAACACAGCAAATCCCACTTCAAACTTGTACAAACCCTAACAAACTATAGTGTGGCTGAGTTAGGCTGCATTGCTCAAACTAGGCGTTTTTGTCAGTTAATACCTATCCTCGACCTTCTACATACATATTTATATATATATTATATGTATATGTATGTATGTATCCCTCAGTGTGCATTTTAAAAAGAGAAACTAGAATCGTTGAGCATGAATCACAAGGTCCTGATTTAAATGAAAAGAATCACCTGAACCTTTCAAAATGAATCGCAAGAATTCTAAGATCGTCTAGTCGCATTAAATCTTATCAAATCTTCCAATCCATGTCTAATCAAATTCCTGTAATTCACAACTCTCACTATTATTATTATTATTGTGAGTGTTTCTCTGCTCTTTATGCAATACAAGTCTAACGCTCCAACCTTGGTTGTAAATCTGGCTACAAAAAGACTTTGGAAAGATGCTCAAGTAGTAAATTAACTTGGCTCGGTAAGCAAAGAAAAAAGCAGCCTGTCACAATGATTGATCGAACTCTTCTTTTGCTTTTTTGGCAAGACTGACACTCATTGGCAGACGGAGCGCAAACACACCACACACATAGCACCACCTTTTTGCACTCCTAAATCAGACAGGTGCACGATGATACCAAAATATTGGCAGGTTTTTACCTAACTCGCGTTTAACCTTGCTCTTTAGTTAATCCAATAGCCGTAGCAGCCATAAAACAAAACGATTCCCTTTTACTTAAGATGCTTAGCTGCAATGTGAAGCATTTTTTTGATTTTTTTTGACTTGTTATTTTACGACTTGCGAACTGAGTAACGACAGTAATTCGTTCTCTACACTGCTGGAAGATACAGCAATTCTTCAACTGAATGCATCCAGCATAGACAAAGATGAGTGACCTTACTGCATGTCCAGCGTGCTCAGAATGAGAAGCATCGGGTTTTAAAATAAGGTGCCAGGAAACGGCAAATACGTTTTTTTTTTCTTCTTTTTTACACTGTGATTCAAGTTATGTAAAACAGAAATGGTGCAAATGTCACCGGCAGAAAGTGAAGTGTCCCTTCTTTGAGAGAGGAGCCACCTCAGAACTGTTCAAGCAGCGCGAGTCACCGGGTCAAAAATTATTTGTAGCCCTACGTGCTTGAGAAGTGTCTGCCTGAATGAGAACAGTAGCTGGTGCACCGGCGGTGCCTCCACGGCCGCCTCAGGGCAAACAGTGCTGCTACATTTCATCTATCACCCCAGTAGCTGCCCGTCTGTCACCCCTCCTGAATACAATCATGTCTACTGACTGAATATTTGTATCCGCCAAATACTTCAAACGTCAACTTGAGATATAAGACGTGAGCGTAAGCGATAGCCGAGCACAGGGGGGTGATCAGTATGCCGCGAAAAACCCGAGGGAAAGGGATGGTTGTCGTACCGATTCTTTTACGATTTACAGTTATCTACACATGCAAGACAAGGCCGCCTGGCTGTTTGTCAGACAACTGTCCGATGAGTCGCTTCACAGGCTTTAAAATTGGCAGGTGGCTTAAAACAGACACCAGTGTGCAAGGATGCATGTGATTATTGGCACGATATCAGTATCGGCATTATCTGATACCGGCAAACACACCAAGATCTGCTCATATGACCAATGACGACAACAGTAGGCTAAATAAGCTGCTAAGTCCTTGACTTTTAGCCTGGCACCCTCTATATTTACTTATTTTGCGGCATGTTATCGACACAAGCATCCCTACCAGTGTGTGCGGTGCCAACTTTGGACAAGAAATGCAAGAGATAACGGTTGAAATGTGATAGATTTATCGCTTCAAGAGCCTCTTCTCTTCTCTTCCGACACAGTGCAGAGCTCGTAACAATCCAAACACACCAAAACTATGCACACAAAAGCGGCACACATTGAACAGGTACTTTACTAGTAGTTGTAGAAGGAAATATTGCTGTGAGGCTTGAGAAGAATCATCTATGCCTGTCCAATTTTTTATTGTTCTGAATGTTGAAGTTGGTGCATTACTACTATTTGAGTAATAGGCATCGCACCGACTTGGGATTTTCTCTAAAACTTACATCCCCACCGGGGGGTAGGTTGTCAAAACGAGAAGCTGTACGAGTGACAGACATTTCATACATGTGAGAAATAAAAATTGACATCTCGCGCATCCCTCACTCTGACAAAACCGAAGCTCGTTTCATTTGGTTTTATTGCCAGCCTGTGCCTCCTCTTTCCTGACAGTCGCTTGTCAAAGCCATTCCATTATACACACTGTGCATATCACCGAGAAGAGGTTTGTCCTGATCAAATTATTTTGGGGTGCAGTTTCAAAGTCTTACATTGTGTATCTGCCGTTTGCTCCCGCTAAACACTTTAAGCCCCGGTTCAAGAGCACTAAGTTGATTTACTTGATCCGATATGAATGAAAACAGGGGAGAATGTGATTCCTGAAATTGATGTGAAACATTCAGCGAGAGAGAGCCAATATCACGATCGGAGTCATTGAACCTTCCAAACCACTCTGCGGCCGCTCTGAGTGATGTTACACACCAGAGCATCCTCTTTCCTCTCAGAACATATTTAGCTGCTCACAGACTCCAGCTCACAAAGTGCAGTTTCACAGGTTAACAAACTACTATTTTTTCTCTCCATGAGACACAATATGGGTAAACGATTATGACACACGCAGGTCAAAATCATGCTCTCAACTTCTAAAATGTATCTATAGATACTACCCTCTTAAGCCCAGATTATAATTAGGTCCCAGAGGTCCCAATGGCTTCTTTCACACGTCTTTCCACATATATATATATATAGTGCCCTATTTTTGTCACAACCTCAAAAATCAGTGCTTCCCCCCCCCACACAAGTAGACAGGTTTAATATTGCTATGAATTTACTAACAGGGTGCTGAACTGAAGGAAGAATTGGAGCTCATGAAAATCACGATACGGTGTCAAAACAAGTGTCAAAAATGAAAAACAACTGCATTAACTTCGCCTCTCTGTAGCAAACCAAGTGAAATACTGCAGACAAAACAGACTCGGTTGGAATCGCTGGATTTTTAATTAGCCAAGGCTGATTCGTTGACATTTTCCAAGATCTGCCCCGATGTTAATCCGTATGATAAAACTTTATTTCACGATACTGCAGTGTTTGATGACATAACTGCCGATGTGATGACAGCGTAATATATTTCAAATTGATTTCCTGGGGGGTTATCATATCTGTAGTTCAATATTTCATGCTTTTAAAATTACTGGCATGCTGTAAAAAAAAAAAAACTTCCAGGGCAACTCGACCAAAACTCGCAGCAAAGTCTTGCTCGCGCTGACATAGCACTTTCGTAAAGTCAGCTTCGAGGCACATTCATCACAAAAATAGCCTTGGCAACAAGAGAAGTTGCCATTTGTCACTATTAAAAGAATGAGTTTTGGCCTACTGTCTTCGTGTTCTAATGAAATCAATGAAACATAGAGGTGTTCCTCGGGACAAATCTATGGTTCCTGAAACGTCCGAACTCCTAAGATTATTTATGAGTGAATCCAGAAAAAGTAGCATATCTTAAATGTTGAGCTTTTGTGAAGGGTAAACAAGGATGCAGCAAGAGGGGGGCGGACAAAACACAAGAAATATCTGACAGGGAAAATTCAATTATCTTCCAAACAGTGCTGTCCCGATGACTTCAACCCAAACGTATCTAAAAAAAGATCGCCGTGTTCAAGGTCCACGTGGAAATCCCACCGGACGCAAACATTATTACTGTACTCCAGACAGAAGCGTTGCAGTGTCACACCGAAGGGTGACTTTGGCCACGTTAAAAACTCATCATATTCCTGGGCTTGAGTACCCACAGCATTTTAAACAACCACGCAAAACCAAGATGTTAATGCCAGTTGAAGGCAACCTTTGGATCTCCCCAAACATAACATGCGTGGGATGTAAGAAAAGAAGAAGAAGAAAAAAAAAAAGGAGGGGAAGACGACTCATCGCATCATATTAATGTTTTTATTGTTCGGGGAACCCGGTTTTGTGCGCAGGCCTTCCGTGCAATCAGCCATCCCATGGATATCATAAAGGAGATGAGATTATTATCTATTTTGAGTGCGGTACCCTCCTTTTCCCACTACACTTGCAGATCCACTGTGATCCTTCGTCTCCTGCAGTCTTTGTTTCACAATAAGAGAAGGGGGATGAAGCACCCTATTTTTAACCCAAGTCAACACAATAGCAGAAGTAAATGAGTAAATGTATCTCGGTAATTAACAGAGCCATCTTGTTCACTATTCATTACTTGGGGTTGTGCTTTAACCAACGCATGAATCGCTCCCTGATAATTTAGCTCGACTGGCCAGCTGTGTTGTTACTCCCCATTTTCATTATCATGCCTCTACCTCCACTTCTCTCCTCCCACTCTTCCCCCCTGAAGTATTTCAAAGATATTGCAGTCTTTCTCTTTCTCGGCAGACAAAAGCAAACGTCTTCACGGCAATCTTCGCTCTCCTCCGTCATCTTTAGCAGCTTTTGTGCACATATTTCCTGTTCAGTCGGAGGCTGTGGTTCAGAAAAGTTCACCGCTGTGATCGCTGAGGTGACAGCGCTGAACATCTGTTGTGATGTGATGATGGAAATAATATGATCTGTGCTTGCACACTACTGGCTCTGATATGTGTGTGCAGAAACAATAGTAAGGCTTTAATCTTTTGTCAGACTCCGTCAGACAGATTCTTTATAGATTCAATATTTTTTTTCCATAAGTGACAACTTAATACATACTTTAAATATGTGTATAAAAGGTATCCATACTTGAAAGAGTGCACAACCACTCTTGTATAAGCAGAATCAAACATTACAGTAGATCTATAAAGCTCCAGAACGTCACGTGACTTGGTTTCTATGAACCGCCATCATGGCAGCCTAAGATGCAGCAAACAATGAACAGGACCGCAACTGGAGTCAACCTGTCAAGAGTGCAGAGTCACAAAACTTGAGACAAACTGAATATCTCTGATCCTTATAATGCCCCAGGCATGCTATGCCATTTCCCCCCCAAGTTTGGAAACAGCCAGAGCGGACATTATTCCATACCTGCAGTATCCTGACAACTTCATCTTCCTGATTGACTTTGGTTCATCTCACGCCAGAGAGTCACTGTAAGTTCACAAGAGCCTGGAGGGTAACAAATGGACACAATAAGGCTATGTGACAAATATTCAACTCTGGAGTCTACCGGCTAAATATAGCGGTGTTGTCACTGGAAGGCCAAGTGTCACTTTAGTACTAACTAAGGCAGTGTAGCGTAAACGCAGATTAGCTCTCGGTAAATCTAGTCTGAGACCCTGATTTACCAAGAGTTAATAACAAAATCTGTTGCTTGTGTTTGTTCCCATCACTCCGTCTTGTGAGCACGTTTCATATCGATGATTCACCTCCACCGTCTCTCTGGATCTGTGGGGATCCGGTAAAATACTCCCCTGTTAGCTTGCCTCCGACTGTTTTGGCACAACAGCGATCCACCATATTCAATTTAATGATGAAAACAGCCAGCAAAGAGACGAGTTGTCTGACATTTTTCCTGATTTATGCGTAGTCTAGTATATACTGTACATCTGTAGAGGTGAACGGCGTCGTTTCATGCCAGAGGGCATTTCCTTGGTTGTGTGACGTCAGATACTGGAGATGCATCCAAGTTCATTTTCTAACACATGAAAACCTTTTCTTTAACTTCTTGGCGTCTCTGAAGGACATGTCAGTCAAACAATGCAAAACACTGCAGGTGCTAAAAAAGGAAACCCAGTCTGCCCACGCATCTGCAAGGAAATTTAAGTGTCTGCACAAGGACTTGTACACGCGTGTAGAACTGAAAAATGCCTACTTATTTGTTTGTCAAGTTTATATCAGCCCTGACGACAAATAACGTTCTGCAGGAGCCTCTTGTGGGCGGTAATCTGTGCCAGCAGATCAGGCCAGCCATATGTTCTTTGATTTTTGGAGGAGGTGGTGAGCGAGAACGCCGTCGGCGCGCAGTGTCGTCTTATCTGAAGTAGACACGCGGGTCAAGGCTCGCAAACCGAAAGCTCGACACATGCTAATGAACTTCTCATAAAATATGCATCGAGCTCTCCCGGGGCTGTACAGTGGCAGCGGTGTGATTTTGCAGGATTATGGGAACAGTCATTTTCCATTATGTCAAACGCTAAACGAGGCGTGACCTGCGGGAGAGGCATGTCTGACCCGTGTCCAGATAGTTCCTGCCAATACCGTGCAGGGGACTTTCTTTCGCAGATCACTTTTGACTTGTAAGATACTGTGGAGACGGGGACTAAATGGGTCTGGGTGCGCGGCGTAACCTTGTCGAAATCGTCTCCCTTCAAAAGCCGATGATCCAAGTCTGTATAATTAATCAAAGACAATGAAGTCAATGAGGGCCCTGGTTATGAAATTAGAAGCACGCCGTCATCCATTACTGTGCGACTTATAAGTGCATTAAGGAGAAATGAACAATAACAGGTACTGTATGTGGAAAACAATTAGCCGCATCCTCCAATCAAACCATTGTTTCTTAATGCAATTAAGTGTCTTTTGACAAGGCAAGAGCTGGATTGTCGACTGTTGATAGGGTAGCAAGGATCACAAACAAGGTGTAAACAGCAACATGAACAACAAGGCTTGACAATGTATGCTACTTCTGAATAATCATGTTTCATCAAAGCATCGACTGCGTAATGAACTATTCTTAAACAGAAGAATAGTTTTAATCATTGTGATTTTGAAATGTGGCATACAGAAAACAAAATCTAATTTACAATAATACATAATGGTCTATAATTTAGGGTCATGATCTTCTGGAGTCCTGCTTAACCATTATCTCCAATCTGTCTTCTTTTATGAATATTATTGACATTAATGCTAATTGCACTGATGTCGTTGGTAAAGCTGGAGATTGTGGGAGAGCCCCTGTGTGTTTACTTTCCTCATTTGTTTAAATGTTTTGTGTTTGAAGATATACATTTACGAATCAATCACCGTTTAAATCAATAAATAAATACATTGATATGGCAAATTGTGCAGTATTTGCACGACCTGAAATTGGGCAAGGTATCGCCACTGATTTCCTGAACCAATTCCACTTCCCAAAGTCTGGAATTGAATCCTAGAGATTCCATTTGGGACATTTCAGTTACAATAACAACTCTGCTTGGATATGGATGATTCTCCAAGAAAGTGAAAGCTTTTCTCCCAACACTCCTGTTTTCAGAGTTTTTAAATCAGAATTTATTTAAACTTTAGGATTGGCTCCACCACTCTCTGGCATGGCTATATCTTGTAAGTTTAACTGGGTTTTACAAGAAAAAAGTTTTTGGTTTTATGAATCAATATTGGATCATTCTTCAGAAAATATATTTTTTTAATCTACTCCTAAAACTGAAACATTACATCTGCTTGTTCCGTTATATGTTTTTTTTATGTGGAGTGTTTCCAGTGCAGTCTGATGAAATAGTCTTTTATCATCCACCTACACTTCAGACTCAGTGGAATGACATGATAATATAGTGCACTGCTGCATCCTGCCCATGACGCCACGATAAGGCAACATAAACAACATATAAAGGCGAAAATAACAAATTAAACATTCAATCAAACGTCTGTGGGCTGGCTTACATAGTGGTAATCTTCTGAGCGTGTCGCCGCGTTTCGCACAAAGGAGTCTGTCAAATGCCACATGGTGGCAAGTGGAACAACCTCCTGTGGCTGCGGTTGTCAAGTCTAGTTGTTCTAGTCGCCAGAGTGATGTCGAAAAGATGGCAGCCAAGTATCTAAAAGAAATCATCGCGAGCATGGCGCTTTTGCCCTGACGTCTCGTACAGCAACGGTGTCGTTTTGATACATGAACTGTCGATGCGTCACTCCGTGTCTTTAGATGGTTGACTGCGATTGATGTAACAATAGCATCTTTGTCTCAGCACGTTTGAAAAGGGGTTCATCTCCATTTTTAGCAGCTTTGGTGGTGGTGTTTCACGAAAATAGTGAGTCAAGGTTTAACACTGACGCTCACCACAATAGTAATTTAATGATGTACAACTTTCACCCCATTAATTAGTCACTATATTGAACACAGTAGTCTAACCCGAGCCCTTTCCATACTTATTTTATTATTAACAGTATACCAACTTCAGAATATTTAATCTTATTTAAAGTTGCAGTGCATCACTTTTGATGATTTTGGCAAAGTTGTCCAGTAGAGGTTTCTCTGACCTCAGGTTGGTCTGCATTCTTGCTCTTTTTGCTCATGAGAAAACACCACCTCGAATGTCCTTGTTAAGCTATACTTTAGTTCCAGGAAGAGAGAGCAAAAATCTGGTCTCTTCGTCAGTCCAAAAATGCACGGATTGTCTGGATTGTTGTTCTTGGTGTTGTCTTCTTCTGCGTAGAAGTGAATACAATTCACGTCCTACCAACATGTTTACATTCATGTTGAAGTGTGACCAATAATAAAATACATATAATTAGATTTCTTCTATGCTATGTAGAGGCACTGATGGCTCTGTATCACAATATGGGATACGATGTAAATGACAGCAGAAAATATAGTCCAGAGATTCCAACCAGTATAAGTAATTGCACTAATTAGACCACGCATCCAACATAAGTGTCAGGTGCAGCAGTCACCTATCACCAGGAAAATAATTATAATGCTCATTTTTATGTCGGGAGAAAGCTACCAAATCATCGCGGGTAAAATGGAAGAGCAGATGGACACAGAAATTATGGCCCAGAAATTGGCATTCATGAGGAAAAATCTATTAACACCCTCCATACTCACTGTGTCAGGAGCACATGTGCTGTTAGACAGTCTTGCAACGTCTCTAATCAGAAAAACAGCGCAGCATCATGAATATATAATTGAGCTAATGCGGATTAGGTAATGCACGATTCCGCAGACCACAAACCCTTTGTAAATTATGTATTTGCTTTGTTTCCTTCAGGTGATGAGCTCCATCAATCTCTGAGTGGATCCTGACAGACCTGCAGAAAACGACTTTGTGGGTTTTTGTTTTTTTTCCCACATCCGGCACAGTGCGACCTCCCCCCCCCACCCCCTCTCCTCATCCACAACCGGCTCACCCATTCCCCATAACGACCTTCGGAAGTTGTTTCAGCGTGGCTCAGCACTCATCACTGGACTTTAACTTTGGGGACCTGAACCTCACAGATCGCCAATGCTAACAAGGAACTGCCTGCTGCTGTTCCTGTGGATTCTCGTCAACGCAGGCTCAGTGTCTTCTTTACGGCCCCCTTCGCTGCCATCGGGACGGAGCAAGACGGGGAGGGAGCACGCCAGGAGCTTGGTGGGCCCTATGAGGAATGGGCCAGCTGGGATTCAGCGGGTCAAGAGGGGCTGGGTGTGGAACCAGTTCTTCGTACTGGAAGAGTACATGGGGTCCGACCCGCAGTATGTGGGGAAGGTAAAAAGAAAAAAAAAGAGAGAAAAAGCTGTATTTTTCCCTGTTATTTATGGTGCACAAGAAGTCATAAATCACATAAGTAAGGAGCTTGGGAGAAATTGAATTGGTTGTAAATGGAGGGAGCAGTAGAGAGTGAGGGTGACAAAAAGAAGGGAAAAGAACAGTTTAAAGAATCTGGCTTCAGCTGGGCAACTTCTATCCAATATAATTTATTTGTTATTGATAAGTAGGTGTAAACACAATCTCCCGAGTGCGGCCGCCCTCTTAAAATAATCATACATACAAATGCATCCACCAGCTCTGACGGCAGTTGTCACAGGTAACCCATTCTCATTTTGCCCTGTGGAATTGAGCCTCACCATTCTGATCTAATAATGCCCTTATTGTAAAACTGTCCGTGCTTGTTAGTGTTTTAAGATATAAAATGTCTCGGGCACACGGGGAGGGGGGGTACGGAGAAATCCATACATTCTAATGGAGCTGTGGCCATACATCTCTATGTTAAACTAGGAACACGCGTGACAGTGAAGGGGTGATGGAATCAATGGTGCGGTAGAAATAAATTTAAACTACAGTCATTGTAAAACTGTCAGGGCATCATAGTTACGAGCCAGGGAAGATGCTGACAGCAGTAAAAGGCCAGCAGAGAGAACGGATGGCCTGAGCTGAATTCAGAGTGAGATGCATCACATCAGACACACTGCTTTTCCTTTTATTTTCACCCAAACCATGGTCATTTATGTTTTTGGTACAGGATTTTTAGTTAAGTAGTTCTAAGGCACTATTCTTTGTCTTCCATGATTTTTTGCAGGTTAAACATGCACAGAAACTCAATAAAAGGGTTGCCCAAAATTAAAAAAAACGCCAAATTCTGCAGTCCTTAGGTATGGCTTTGGTAAATTGGCTCACTGGAGCCCTGCCCGACATCCAATACATCCGAGAAGTACCACATTTGATAGACATATCCTTCATATCCATCAGACAATTTGAAAAGGTCTCACATTGATTCGAATGGTGCGCCTCTGACACAGCGTTGATTTCAGGAAGTCGCTGTAATTGCGATTCCCAGGACACATTTCACACATTCGATAAGAAGCCTGGCATTAACACACACACATGTCATATTGTACACTCACTCATAGTCATGGCAACCCTCACACACGTGGGAGTGCGAGTTTTATTTATTTATTTATTTACTATTCTCTACGTTGTGGCTTAAAATATCCGCAAGGCAACTCTGCAGGGGTTTCGGGCTGAAGTTGTAATTTGGCACTATACAGGATAATAGTAAGACTGACTTATCTGCCCCAGTGCAACTGCAATCAGCCCTGACAAGCCGCGATGTTTGTTTGGACGTCTCGGCGTGCTGAACGTAACGGGAGGCAGCCGTCTGCTGCCCATCTAAGTCACTTAATCCTGCACTGCTACATAATAATTGACTGATTCTATGCCGTATGAAAAGCATAAGAGCGTGTAAGTGACGAGATCCCCGGGGTCTTTGTCAGGTCCGACGTACAAAAGGGGACATGATCACACAGCTGCAACAGGATAGAAGTCAAATAACGTCGAGCTGCTAGGCGGACATGTTTTCTATGGAATTACCAGTTACCATCTCACAGAGACTCGCGCACAAGGTTTTTGTATTCAAGACAAATAAATGGCCTGCAAAGGACCATGACTCTTGCTGCGACGCATCAGTGCTCGCCTAATGCCCAATTGTGGTGAGGTATTCAGTGTAAACGTGATTTACATTCACTACCCTGGAGACATTTGGAGATGTGGCAGCACAGGAAACGCATACCTGCACAATCCTTTATCTGATTTCCAATGCATATCATACAATGTGTGTGACATCATTTTTGGGGGGTTTGTTTCCCCGATGTTGCTGCAGTTCTGTGCCAGTTTTATCCAAAAAAACATATCCAGATCAAGAAGAATAACATCTACTTTGAGAGTTAACTAAAATGCATCACTGCCACCTATAATTGCAGCATCCTAGTAACTACAAATGACATCACTAACACTGACAGCAAGAAAACCACTGGAATAAAAAACAGGGTAAAACTAATGATATTTGTGTCTGATCGATCAGTTCTGGTGGCCTTTGCGTCAATATGCAAGAAGAACTGAGTCATCCGCAGGAAGTATGAGTCATCACACCACAAAAAATAATTATTTACTAATTTTATACTAATGCCATTTCTCCCCCGACCACATCTTGCAAGACATCGATCAGTTATTTAGAGTCTTGGCAGAGGTCCATGTCCGAGAATATAGTTTACAAAAAGCATATCTAAAAAGAGACTAAATCCAAATTTGAGATATACAGTCAAACACTTGTCTCGTGCTGTCGTACATCACATACACGCAGTCAAAAACAAACATGAATGACAGCCTCAGCAGAAGCTTGTTTTAGTGTTTTGCATCTCTGTGCAATTTTCCTGCACCCCCCGCTGGAAATTAAATAAATAAACTAATTAAGCCTGGCGTGACATTTGTGTGTAGTCATACCGACTGCGGTGACTAGGCTTGAAATTTAGTTCACTCACTGAATTTCGGATATCAAATTATAAATAAAACGCTGACGAGTCATAGCTGGAGCTGACTGGGCTGTCTTTGCCCGTGACCTAGTTTATGTCCGACGTAAACGTACATTATGCTCTTTTTTTAATGTCGCGACGAGGACATATATGATGGGTAACTTTGCAGATGTTTAAAAAAAAAAAGGGGAGGGAGGGAAGATATTAAAAGAAAAAAACATCCTTCACGACATGCTGTCAGGTCTATTTTGGATTAATGAGTGCAGGCTAAGCAACATTTTCCCCCCTCTGTGACACCAGCAGAAAGAAAAATATGCAGAGTCTGCATTTCCATTTGTGTGGCATGACTACAAAATAAAGTAAGAATGAATTTAGACCCTGGCTTTTTTTATATAAAGTGACCTAATTTGAGAACAAAACACAGCACAATGTGTCGAGTAGCTGTGGGGGTAAAACAAGCAGTACAGCGATATTCATATTGATTTCACACAAAAAAAGAACACACCCACTCTATCTCAATATTTGCGTTAGAATTTATATATTCACGCCTTAACAGCTCCTTTATCAAGCAAGTTGTTGGTGGAACATACACACACACACACACAGAACGTGAGAGGAATGTTAGGGGACAATGCAGTCACAACTGGGAGCTGTACTTACACTACTTATTTAATTATCCTCTGTGCGCCCTGCGGTGTAAATAAGGTCATGACACACTATCATGAATACAGCAGCAACTGCTCGAGGGCCCTGCTGACGGGCAAGTGAAATTCAGTGGTTTTAGAAAAGCCGTCACCTGGTCTGAAGATTCCTCTCTTGAAAATTAAATTGCGAGTTGATAATGTGCTTGAAATGAACGTAACTAACGTAAATAAAGAAAAAAAGAACATAGGGCTGTTCAAGTTTAAGGCAAAGTATGTGAATATGGTTTGAATTTTTCAAACAGTAACTGAAAGCTAGCACAAATAATCATTGTCTCATTCAAACACAAAAGGAACTGGGGCTGAACAATTAATCCATTCTGAATCTTCATCACAATTAGAGCCAGTGCAACGAGCCAAATTCAAAAGGCTCTAATTATTCTGATTGTTCATTGTTTGATCACAGTCTGAGGAACACAATTACATACACACTCGGAATACGTTAATACTTAATCAATGTAGGGCCGCGAGGATTATTCGATTAAACGTCGTTTTATCTGATTTTTCAGCTTCTCAAAAATGCATATTTTCTGGGTGTTTTTGCTCCATACAACAAAGAAATCATTAAAACGGAATCATTCTGGTTGGTGGACAAAAGACATCATACGTTTAATTTCTCACGCGTGCGCTTACCTTACGGCGTCGCGCGGTAAATGCTTTATCGCGTTTTGAATCTACTCTACGGAGAAGATCAAATCAAATGGCAGTAAGATACATGTTCCCCCAATTGTTCGGCCCTCAAAGGCTCCAGGAAAAACAGGTTGATTAGAAATCACTTTGAGCCTCCGTGTAGCCAAAGCGTTTGACAATCTTCTGTTGACAACAGCCACATTATTGCAGATTAGCAATTAAAAGCAAGAGTGCTTGAGGGGTTTAATGCAACACCCTGCGCACTCACAATTAGATAATACCAAGGTCTTTTCTTTGCCGAGCAGCGATTATCTGCAAAAATAAACCTGCCTTTTTTGCTGAAGCAAAGCGGCTTCCTTTTCACTCTCAGTTCGGCAGCTACTCTAACCCTGGCATCGCGGGCACTCCCCCGATTAAATGTCGTCTTTATGAATTGCCGTTTGACATATTATTTTGTCTGGTATTATCGTAATGTAGTGATTCAGAAGAATCCACTTAAAGAAACCCCACTTGTCATTTCCATGCATTATAAATGTTATGATGACCACAGAGGAGGTGTAATCAAAAGCAAAGCGTCTGTCAGGATTGGCGTCACAAAAAATGTACCGTGATGTGTGGATTGAAGTTTCGTATTGTAGAATCTGACTAGAAAAATATAGACATGGATATTTTAGACTGCACCATGAACCGTAATCAATGAAATTACACATTGCTGCAGTTAGTCATTGGCCCAAAATACTGTTATTCAAGAATGTTTTCTTTGTTGACGGATGCCACAAATTTGGATCCTGTTCATGAAAATGACTAATATCGTGCAGCTCAAGTAGATCAACTAAATCAACAGTCCAATCCTTTCCAGTCGCAGTATGGGAATAGGTTCCATTAAAAAAGGTCGAGAGAGCAAACATTACATCCTTAACCACACATACACTGGAGGTTACAGAGAAACCTAAATCAGTTTAGATAGAGTCACACCATTTAGGACACCAAATAAAAAGGCAAAGAAAAAGTTCCTCAGAGCCTTTTATTGCAATACAGAGCATGGAATGGCACGCGGCAATATGCTCCGATGCCTCGTTTCTTGCCCCACAAAAGGTCGCTCATTTGAATAAAAGTCAATAAACCACTTTTGCAAGAAAAGGGCAGCCCAGCTTCTCCCACAACTTGTTTATTCCCTTGCTTCCCATCTGACAAGGAATGGCCGTCCTCCTTTTTATTGATGGCTCTTTGAGCCGGGGCCCACCCTGCACCTGGCGGAGATTTATCACCAATGTGTAGCCTGCAATTTAATCTTTCAATGAGGACCTATAAGAAGGACATAAAAAGCTTTTTCAACAAGACTAGCGTGCCAAGTCCCCATCAAAGAGCGATTCCATCATCGGACCATGTGAAGCTGCACCGGCCTCACTGGTGATATTGTGTTCCACATTGTTAAATATGGTTTCTTTTAAATATTCCGGAGTTTGGTTGTAAAGCGCAATGGAACTCAAAAGGAGGCTCGTATAAAAGCAGCAAACCTGTATACATGACGCGATGATGGTGATAGCTGCCGTCATAAAACACAGCGCGACCAAGAGCAAAGCCAACAGCTAATAAACATCCTCACGGGCGTCACACGTTGATTAATATATTGTATTGTATTAAAATAAAGGTCTAGTCAGTGACCTACAGCAAAGTGAGGCAGCGGCACGTAGCTCCTGTGCCAAATAATAATCCTGCCATTACTTCCATAGACCAAGTCAGTAATATTAATTATTTGACACAAAAAAAAAACTGCAATTTGCAAATAGTGAGGCAGAAAACATGTGATACACTAATAAAACAGCTCGATTTGGTCCCTAAAAGCCTTTATGTATACTAAAAAATGCTGAAATATTCATTCAAATCGAAAGAATAATCAATAAATCACACTTTCAAAAGCTCATACATGATGTTATCCCTAAATCCATCAAGTCACTCACCAAGAAAGGTCAATATCAATGTCAAAGTTATGTTTTTGTGACACAATAATACTGCAATGTGCATTTAAAGACAAGAGATGGTGCAAAAAACAAATGAGATGCGAGATTAGGGGTGTACAATATCGGTAAGAGCCCAAGAACTCTTGATGTATTGGCATATCAGTCAAATTTTGTGCGTCCCTACACCAGTTGCATTGATCCAGTGCCTAACGGCAGTTATGCATACTCTACAATGTTGAAATATGAGTATAAAATAGATGAAAGAAGCTAAAGTAATGTTTTTTTTTTTTAAAAAGACACTTGCAAAATGATCATATCCCTAAATTCATCACATAATCCACTGTCAAATCGAATTTATTGTCCAAGTTACATTTATTTCCAACCCCAAAAAAACCTTGAATCTGCAATTAGAGACAGGAAACGATGCAAAGTGAAAATCAATAAGATGCTTTGATACAGTCCCTGAAAGCAGTTATGTATAATCTATGTCGAATAATTAGTTTAAATGCAGGAAAGGGGGGAAAAGGAAGTACAGGAAATGTGATGTTGTTAAAATATATAGATAAATAAATACATTTTCACATGATCTCATCCTAAAATTCATCTTGCTATTCATCTTCAGACGTCCGAGTAATTTGAAAGGATTGCTCTCCGGCGATCCGGCTGCTCGTTAGAACATATTAAAGAGGTTGTAATGTATGTTGATGATGAATGTTGCTTGAAATTCTGAGAGAGAGAGAACACCTGAAATAAAAAAAAAAGGTAATGATACCATTCATCTGTGCTGACAAAGTAATACATTTCATAAATTTTGTCCTCGTGGGTAACGGGCGACTTTTCTCCTGAATTGCCCGGGATCATATTTCCAAATGGTGGGCTAATGTTCTAATCTGTATCACTTACTTCAGTGGTCATCATGTTTTCTCTCTCCCACATTTGTATGTTGACATTGATAGGTAATATTGTTGTGATTCTGGGTGGAAAATTGCATTCTGTTATGTCATATCAATACCGGCGCGTTGTTTAATCAAGGGTGATATGAGAAAAACGTGGCGTCGAGCCTTGACCCACGTCGTGCGAGATCAAGAACAATCATGTACATTAATGTTATGTGTCACAATAACGCTTTCGTTAGTTGCTATGGAAAAAAAATCACACACGTTACTAATGCATGATGAAATATTGTTGACTTCAGTCGCGACTACATCAACAGCCAATGTTTGCAAACTTAGGGCCAGTCCTTCACGTCGCTATTTCTGATCTTTTTGGCTTTTCATTCACAAGTAAACTACAAAATCATTTCTGCCAGGATGAACATTTTCTTTATGTCTTCTTTATGTATTCATATAGAAAGGAAAAATTTCGTTTTTGGCTTGTAAAGTCACATTGGGCATATCTGGCGTTTGTTGACATGAGGCGTAGCTAACAGTAGCTAAAGTTTAGCTACTAACGGTAGCTAAAGTTTAGCTAATAACTGGACTTTTAACACCCTTACAAGTTTTGGTCCATTTCTTCTCTGATTGTTCAACGCAGCTTTAAAGTCTGGTTATATCGCCTTGTGTGGACTTGGCATGCTTTAAACTATGGCTGCAACTAACAGCCATAGTTTAAAGTTGATGTAGTTTAAAATCGATGAATGTGTTGATTAGTTCCTCGATAAATCATTTGGTTCAAGTGTTCTCAAATATCACAATTAATCAGTTTAAATAATTTCTTTGTTATATGGAAACTTAAGCATCTGAAAACTTAAACACTCAAACCAATTCATCCATTATCAAAAAAGTTGACAACTCATTGAGTGGTCAATTAATAATCAATCGAGTAAATTGTTTGAGCCCTACTGTTAACAGTTTTCCGTTTGTTTTTGAGAACTTGGCATGTGTGTGGAAGGGATTATTTTTATAACCGGAGGAGGAAAGCCACCATTTTTAAAAATAGCCACCTACATGTGGTCGAGGCCTTCATTAGGGTTACAGAATCTGAATTTAAGTTTTGCGTATTTTCTTGATACGACTGCAGGTGGGATGATATAAACATTTTTTAAAAAAGCCCTGAAATACACTAATACAGGTTTAGAGGTGAATACCACTCGGTGGTTTCTATTTGTTGTCACACACACCCCAGGCCATATCTGTCAATCTATTCCACTTTGTCCTTTCTCCATCTTCTAATGATTTCCCTCGCTCTCCTTCTCCCTCTCTCTCCCCATCACACACACAGCTACACAGTGGTGTGTATGCGAGCTTTTCTTTTTTTTCCTTTTTTAACCTCCATCCCTATTACCTGACTGAGGCATGACACAACCCAGATAGCGAGCGCTGAGCTGTCAGCAGCAAAGAAATGGCTCGCGAGCCAATATCGATCAGCTGTAATAAGCTCGCAGCATTTGACAGTGTTTTCTTTCCATCAGCAGCTCACTGGTACACCGACTACCCTCAGAAACGTACCACTCAATCAAGAGTCATAATGTCTCATGACATGGCGCACGGCCTGGCAAACGCGACGAATGAACGCGGAGGAACCTACATCATAGCTACGTGCCAAAATACTGCCAGTGTGTCATAACACCGCTGGGTTTGTGGGACATTCGTTGAATGGCTGCGGGAGGATTGATGAGTGGTTTCAGACCCTTATAATGAATAGGAGCATAAAAATACACTTTAGACAGTGGTAGAGCTAAGGAGGCATACAGAGCACACAGATAGGGAATGATTTACCACATATGAATTAATAGAATAGATAATATACAGTATTGGATGAAGCTGTGGGGTTTGATTCAATTCCAATTTCCCTGGTCTGGTCTGGAATTTAATTTATGATTTACAGAGTGGGAATATTTTGTTAGTAAAGGTAGAGATTGTGCTCGACACTCGACGGCCAATATGATTCTTCTCTTTGTGTTATTTTTTATTTACATTTAACAACAACATAATATTATGGCCCATCTGTGCACATGCAATTCTTTAATAAACTAACATTAAATACATCAACTAAATAGGTCATCAAAAACCTTTTACAATAAAAGTTTGAGAGGGCATGGTTTAAAAAGTTTCTGTGTAAAAAAAAAAGTGCATGAACTAATCAGCTGATGCCTTTTACAAAAACTTCTTTTTAAAAAGTCAGTGTATCTTTCACATTTTCATACCCATACTTGTGGCATAACCCACCAAACATAAGGATTAAAATCAATTTCTTCAACAGGATAATTAAATCTAGGACATGTCTATATTGTATACCAATACCAATCATAAATATTACTCCAACCTTTTCCCGGAATGATAACAGGTTTGTGAATGTATTCATTGGCGCTGCACTGCTGGACCGCTCATTGAACAATGTTGGCTCACTTTTCAGCAAAGAGCCATCGCTTCCATATGCATTCCTGAGAGAGGCAGGAGCTTCATATAATCCTGGTCGCAGAAATCCAATTACAGCATTTTCTACAGAGGCTGGGGATACGTTCTCCTCTGCAATCACTCAAATTAATCAATATGCAAGTTTACAGCACGGTCACTGTCAATGAGGCACTGTGTGCTGCAAATCCTCGGAGTAAAGAGGAAACATTTGGCATCGAGTATTCCCTGTAAAGCACAATCATTAATCCCAGGTACGTGGCCAGAGAGAGCAGAGCAACCATTCTCCCAGTAGCCGAGCAGCTCCAGTCGATGGATGTATTTTGCACAGATGATTAATGGGAGATGAATAATGGGCTTGCCGATATTTTCTTTGACAACACGGCTGATGCACTGCACCACGCCAGCGCCGCGGGGCAAATGCATCCCCTCAACATTTGCAGAAGCCCTAATGATTGCACAGAGAGTTGCAGAACTTGTAGGTCACGGTTCTGAATCCCTGTCGTGCCCAATGTCTACATCCTGGCCAGAATCAGGTCAAGGAGGACTGAACTACTTAAGACCGACCGAGGTTTTTAGGAAATGGTCTGAAGTGCTCATGTCTGCTTGGCATTTTAAAAAAAACTGAACGAAAAAGAAAATGCAAACATTATTCATCAAATAGAGTTTAGATGGCAGAGGGAATTGTATTTCAGTTCCTCATTCTGCCACTTTCTTTTTATAGACGCTATGTCATATACAACATGGCTGTGATATATGGCTGCGATATATGATGCCTATCTTTGGACGCCCGATATGTTTAGAATGACTATTTTTCCCCTCCATCTGTTAAAGTAATGCATGAAAATAACACCAGAATGAGTTTGCCACGGTATCGTTTTTTAAAATAAGCTGACTGAAATCTATTGTTGCACTCGTTTGTCACCAATATCTTGTATTTATGGCCTTTATGAATTGGACCGCCTGTGCAAAGAAGAGATACCTTGCGGGATTGAGGTCACAGCTTTGAATTCCTGCGACACCAAATATCTACATCCTGGCAAAATGAGGTCACAGAGGACTGAACTGTACTTCAGGATCCATCGACACAAAGGTTTTATCTGATTTTACTTGATCAAGTGTCAAGTGCTAACAGTGCCGCTCAAAAACTGAGAGTACAACCTGAGAGTGCTGCCAAGTACCTGCACCCCGAAAAATTATCCTAAGTTTCCTCAGGAGGACCATTACTGGAATGCATTTGCAGAGAAATAGAAATTAGAAATTGAAGACGCACCAATTTAAACTGCCACAGTATACAAACTATTCACTGAGACGTACTGTATTTTAATCTCTTAAGTGCTACTATCCAAATGCACAATCTCTCTCACAGAAAAAAGTACATCACTGCTTTAAAGCTCATTGAGATAAAAGTGCATAAATACAATTTTACTTTAATATACTGTATGTGGTCGCGATAAGCATACTGGTTTTCACACAACCAGAAAATTGTCTACTAACTTAAAACATGTACCATAACATACAACATATGTGGGTGATACAAAGTCAATAGATCTCAGAATTACCAGATTAAGACCACTCTGAAGAGCATCTGTTTAAATGTACTGACATTCAAGTTAAAATTAATACTTTTAAACTATCTCAACTTTAACAGATGAGTTAACTGTTAAAAAAAATAAAAATAACTACTCTGCATGCAAACATGATTTATCAAACAGATGGTATGAGTTTAGATGGCAAAAGGGAATCTTATTTCAGTTCCCCGCTCCTACCTGCTTCTGCTTCTTTTTATAGTCGCCATGTCAACCGCTACCGTGAGCGGGAGCATCTTGTTAATTATGCTTATCATGAAAAATGGAGCGTTAGGACGTTTCCGCCGTAATATATGTGCATATCATCACGCCGCCGCCGCCGTGAGCCGCCGCTCATACAGTCACCGCGCACATGCTTTGTGCCATCCAGACGTATGTGAGCTTGTTTTTCATTTACATAAGGTGAACGCTAATGCCGTCATTTGAATTTCAAGCATGCAGACACTCTATTGTTAATTCATGCGTTATAAATTGGAGAGAAGTCTTACAAGAGACACATTGACATTTTTCTCTTCCTCTTTTAGTAAAATCACTTATCTTCTTTTGACATACTGTTAAGCAGAATGTAAATGTGATTCTGCCTCTTGTCTATTTAGCTCAACGGGTGTTTTGAAGTTGAAAGTAGTCTTTGTCCGCTTTCCTGTTAATGAACTTTTTTTTTTTTTTAATACATTTATTGTTGAGGGTAATGGAATTTTTAATTAATATCGTCCCAACATCCGCGTGCAATTAATGCCACAATTTGCTGCTTATTGTGCCAATGCATTTGCATGTCGTTTTCATCATCATTCAGGTGCATCCTCCGTGTATATGAAGTAAACAAACTACAAATGTGCTTTTTTGTTTGTTTGTTTGTTTGTTTGGATGCTTTACGTTCAGGCAACAGCCAATACATAATGAATACAAAGTGATAATTTATTCAGTAAATGTCATCCGAGTCTGCATTATGTAGGCTGCTGCTCTCAAGACTATCAGGGGTAATTTAACGTGTGGTCCAGCAGGGGGTGCTGTAAGCTTATCAGGTGAACAATGACAATTATATCAAAAATCGCAGGAGGCGCAATACTTTTGTACTCAAACTTTGTCCTGATGTGCACACATTATATTCTACAGCCTGACGAAAACAGATCTGCAGCACAAATATCACACAGTAATCATTGTAAATATGAGATTATGTAAAACATTAGTCTCATATCACGAATCATATTGCAATGTCAAAATGATCAGAAATAAGACAGTGATGTTAAGTTGTTTTGCCGTGGGGTTCTAAATGTGTCTTCAAAGAAACAGCATGTAACGTATGAGTTTGAGCTTGAATTTAAAAACAATAATATATCGATAAAAAGTAGGTAGAAAAGTTCTCAACAATTTGGTGGATATTTTGTCCAACAATGGTCAGTGAAAATTCTGACCTCACAAGGTTAAAAGAGCAACAACTTCTTCATGGAAAAAACCCGAACTAAAACACTGCCGTTTACCAGAATTGCTTTTAAATCCGTCTAATAGGACCAAACTGATGGAGCACGTCTGTTACATGACAATCTTGAGATAATCACTATAATGAGGTCGCAGATAACACACTGCAGAAGATTACAGGATTACGACAACAATAAGAAACAAGACGGATAACCCATGCGGGATTTGCTGATAATGTCAGACTACGCCACTTGTTTTATTTAAGACGGCTATCATGGAAACCCAAGTTTCAGACCAGCGCCCAAGGGCAATCAGACCTTTCCACTTGGAGCATATTTTGTTCTGTTCGGTTGGTGTTGGAGACAAATAGACAGCCAGCTAAAATGGCTGCTGACAAAGTGTTTAGTTGGAGTTGTTATTATTGCTCTGCAGCCTCTTCCGTGTCATCGGAAACACAATCGCACAACGACGATGATGATCACTTCTACATAAATACACATTTCCCAACTGTCCTAATGTGGGAACGTTAAATAGATTGCAGAGGCTCACTGCCCGGTTCATTTTACAGCAATTTCCCAGCACAATATCAATTTAAAAAAAATAACATATACAGTAGTGCCAACTTTGCGGCACACATACACAAGTGAAGGGACCAAGGAGTCGTTAACAATAGCCAAAACCCAAGAGTCCGAGAAAAGAAGAATACAACAGACATGGTGGAGAATCGGATTTAGAGACACAAGACACCGTAGGATGCTTGTTGTAATTGTGTGGCCAATGAATCCGGCCAAGAGCAAAACCAACACAGCATCCAAGTCCAAGTTTAAGAAAAGAAAATCAACAACTGCAGCCTTAAAAAAAAAAAAAAAAGCCTCATTTGCCAAATCAACCAATATCCGTGACGGAAATCCACCAAAACTCACATAGCAGGTGCGACACAATTATGAACCACACGTGTTCACACGGAAACTGAGCCATGAATAAAACCAGTACCTGTAAAAATAAAAATAAAAAGGGCACATTGGGGGAAGTGGAGTATGAAACCTCAGGTATGGAACACTTTCAAAGTGTCAAATCTACCATCTGCTCTTCAACAGAAAATATCCTCCACGTTATCACCGCGTTAGCTTTATGGTACATTCCACAAACTGTCGGGAACGTAAAAATTACACTGCGGGAAAAAAGGAACGTGAAACAAAACAAAACAAAACACTCGAGTGCAAATATGGGCATTCGTTCACATCCAAACTCACATTTTCAATACGTCTGTGCAAACACATGCACACAGACAGATTAGCAGCACAAACCAAACAGGAAAGAAAATCAAATACCTGCCTGTGTACACGTATATAAGTACATCCAAAACAATCACATAAGACTGGACAATGACACTTATATTAATACCTCAAATATTTATGAAGAGTTTGTTTCAAATTGGACAATTATGAGGAACCCATGAATCAATAAACTTTGACCCAGTGTTTTGCTTTTAAGCATTAGCGAAGAAGTAAAGTATAATCAAATATATAAAATACTGTTTTATTCACTGTTTTTATAATATTCACATGTAAAAAAAATCGATTTATCTAGTTAAGGAAATGAAGTATTTCATTAATTTAGAATAAAACAGTACATATACATTATTTAATCATACATTAATTACACTAATTGGAGAAAATAATAGATGGGATTTATTAATTATTTTCTAATTAATAAGCGTAGAAGTAATGCATAATCAGATATATAAAATATTGTTTTATTCACTTCCCTGATATAACTTACCGTAATATTTATTGTATTCACATGTTTAAAAAAAAAAAAAAAAAAAAAAAACTATTTATCTACTTAAGGAAGTTTAGCATTTCATTAATTTAGAATAAAACGGTACATATTACTTATTTTATCATACATTAATTACGCTAATTGTGGAAAATAATAGTAGGGATTTATTAATTATTTCCTAATTAAAAATAGGTACATACACATTTAGAAAACAGCCTTTTAAGGGGAAAATAAGGATTTTTTTCAATAAAATTTCATCAATTAAGGAACTTTATCCTGCCAATTCAGAAAAACTGAACTTTTTAAATACGTGTGTCATTTTGAGGTGAATGCAAAACAATTTTGTACAATTCCAATACCATTCAGTGCCCTTGTTTGTTTAAAAGTCCAGTGTTATGATACACATGCACGTATCCAAAACAGCCAACGGCCATTTCAACAAACAAACAAACAAACAAACAAATGGAGTCCTACCTTTTCCCAGTGGTCCACAGCTGTCCTCAAATGTCCCAAATGTCTCCACGAAGTCCTCCTCCTCTTCATTTGTGTCCCTGTCCCCGCTGAAGACCACGAATTATTTGTCTTCAAAGTGTCCCGAAAACGAAGTCACAGCAGCTAAGTTAGCTCCAAGTTAGCAACTCTGAAGCTAGTAGCTGCGTAGTTAGCTGCGTCATTGAGCGTTTTCTGCGCAGAAAAGACGTCGCGACGGACTTCCACCTTATCGACAATTAAAGCAAAGTTAATGTGCTTCAATATGAGTGAATAACAATCCAAGTTTGCGGTGTTTTTATCCTCCAATTCGACGCAGGGACATCGTTTCTCTCGCTCTTGTCCTGATGAGTCATTAATGAGCAGGTGCGCTAATCAGGTCATTCATTCAGCAACACAACTGGGCACGTGCCATTAACATAGAGAGGACATAACATTTGGTTTTATTTTGAAAAACAAAGACACTGAACTTAATGTTAATGTTATTTTATTGTGTTTTTATACACACAAATACATGGATTTGAATTATACATCCAGATTATACCATATTATGAGATAATATGTACATTTTCCCGTATATGTTTATTGACTGTATTTGTGTTATTTGTTTGATTTCCCTCTGATGTTATTCACACATTTTTAGTCAAAAATGCCATGTTTTGTTTATGTTTTTTTTATTATTATTATACATGAATGCTGTACAGTAACATACAAAATAATAATAATATACAGTAATATATGACACCATAGAACAAAAATATAATATTATCTCACTAATTTTAAGTTAAGTGGACCTTTAAGGTGCCACATGTAAGAATGTGGCCAAAAACGGTTACTACATTCAAATTCAAAATACAAAGGTTTCCTTTTTTGACGCAACCCGACTCTACTGACTGCAATGATTGGTAGACGGCGGTAGGTGGCGCCACATGCCAAAACATGATTTGCAGTCTGCAAAATATATTGTTTTATTCAATTATTTTGTCTGTACTGTTGTTGTTGGTGAGTTCAGTTTGTTATATGAACATTATTCCCAAGTCTTTGTGACATATTAGGAGGATTTTATGGCCAGTTGCTTTAGATTTATCACATAACGCACTTTTAACTCCCACACAATCACAGCCGTGACTTTTTCCACTCGCCATTTACATGTTCACACGTGCAAATATTAATTAATTTTTATCACCTGTAACTCTCCATTAGTTCACAGTGCACAGCCACACCTGTAAAAGCTTTGTCATAAATGTAAGCAGAACTGACCCACAGTCAGTTTTTCCTAAATTATTTTAATTAAGGACACATTAAAAAACAAAAAGAGATACAGAGAGAGAAGCCTTGATCAATTATCAATTAGAACTCCTGAAGAAAATGAACATTTTAGTAAGTAAAAGTCGCTCTGATGAACAGCTTATTATTATGCTTTTAAACTCAGCATCACCCACAGTTTGGATGTAAAACAGCAGGTAAACACAGGTGTTGCTAAAGACATTAATATAGACTGTGCTCTATTTAGGCGCAGAGACGTATAATTAATGCGAAACACCTGTGTTTACCTTTCCCCATATTATAAAAAGTTTTTTTTATTGTGCAGTATAAGCATTCGTTGTGTGTAGTTTATTTCTCGTCTCATCGCAGATGCTGGTTCAGCTCTCTCGGATGATCCTTTATCGATCCAAATGTAAAGTTTTACTGCATTATTTTTGCTCTGCATTCTTTTTGAAAACACCATCATAGCCGAACGCCCACATGTTCGATATATTTGTGTTTAGGTGGCTATAGGTCATCAGTAAACACCACCATAGGCTAATTAAATAGCCTGCAATAAATGATTTCCCCCCTTTTTTCATGTCAGTTTCCTCATATAAGGCTATAAAGATGCTCCAGTATATAGACATGCGTATCAATAAGCAGCAGGTACCTTCCTCGACTGTTATTAAACAAGTCATTAAACCTGAGTGTCACCGAGGAACACTTAAAATAGCACTAAGGGTAGTAATAATAAGAGTTGTCTGCGACTTGGGTGCCTCCTAAAAACACAGTTTTTCTCGAGAACAGTGATTAAAAACAAGACTGTTTGACACACCGTTTACTGAGATTCGGCTGCTTGACTAATTAACGCGTCGTCTGATTCAACATATTTTAGCGTCACCTTAGAAAAAAGTACATAACAATAACAACATCTGCCTGAACACACACACATATATATATATATACCCAGCTCTTTTTTTTTTACCTGAAATAGTAAATGGAGAGTTCAGTTTGTAATGTATTGCTTTGGATTGTCTCCTTTGTGGAGGAGGAGATTATGGTCCGTATTATTCATGTATGCCGATCTTCTGACCCAACAAGGGTCACGCACAATAAAAAATAATTATTTCATTTGAATAGTAATGAATAATGTACTGTACGTGGGTGAGCACACTGCCGCTCGTCGAGTAAACTGGGCAATTTTGCCCTGAATCACCAATCGCTCCGAACGCGCCTCTGTTTGCATCTGCTCATCTCGGGGTTGTTTCCCGAATTTGCAGTCGACACAGAATTTATTGCTGCATCACAAATGTACCTCCTGTCTTCATGGCTGCTGGGAGGAGGAGGAGGAGGGGGAGGAGGAGGAGGAGGAGGAGGTTTAGTGGTAAAACACAGCTCTGGGCAAATTATTGCTTAGCGAGCACGGGTGAATCCGAATAGTCCAAAAACGGCACATCCTAAGTCCTTTCCTAAGTACTTTTCCTTGTCTTCAATGGAGAACCTCACATGGTCAAGGAAACCAAGATGGCCGTAAAGACATTTGGTCCCGTTTAAACGAGTGCAAAACCAAAAATACTGCTGAGATAAACGCATCGTGCAAGGTTCAAGACATACATGGTATGGAGAGTTATTCACAGGCGATGGCTGATATGATGATTTGTTCCCTTGTTGGCTCTTGGTGGCATCATCTCCTCTCCTTTCATAAATGTTTTCTGTAGTTTACCCTGTGCCAAAGGAGATGGAAAAGAAAGAAACTTATGGCGTATTTTGGGGAAAAGTCACTCACCTGCCCAACTTTCCTCGGGCAAATTTGACGACTTCAGATGCTCCCAAAAAGGAAAAACTAATCCGTCTTAGCGTGAGGATCCATTTGTTCTTCTATTTAATGGCTCATTAGCAATAACACGATAAGTCCTGAATTAGATGCTCTAAGAATGCTCTAAAACGGCATCATTTTCCATGGATGTAGGCTCCCCCTTGTGGTACTTTAAAATAAGTCACTTTCAGGAAATCCTTACCAAACTGCTTTTCCTCGTCTTCAATGGAGAACCTCACATGGTCAAGGAAACCACGAGAACATTGCTAGTTCTAGACTGATCTAGAAGATGGCCGTAAAGACATTTTGTCCCATTTAAACGATAGATTAACACATCGTGAAAGGTTCAAGACATACATGGTATGGAGAGTTATTCACAGGCGATGGCTGATATGATGATTTGTTCCCTTTTTGGCTCTTGGTGGCATCATCTCCTCTCCTTTCATAAACGTTTTCTGTAGTTTATTCCGTGCCAAAGCAGATGGAAAAGAAAGCAACAAAAACAAAGCTCCTTTCTTTGGCGTATTTTGGGGAAAAGTGCTTCACCTTTCCTCGGGCAAATTTGACGACTTCAGATGCTCCCTAAAAGGAAAAACTAATCCGTCTTAGCGTGAGGATCCATTTGTTCTTCTATTTAATGGCTCATTAGCAATAACACGATAAGTCCTGAATTAGATGCTCTAAGAATGCTCTAAAACGTCATGATTTTCAATGGATGTAGGCTCCCCCTTGTGGTCCTTAAAATAAATCACTTTCAGGAACTTTGCTAGTTCTCGACTGATCTAGAAGATGGCCGTAAAGACATTTTTTCCCCATTTAAACGATAGAATAACACATCGTGCAAGGTTCAAGACATACATGTTATGGACAGTTATTCACAGGCGATGGTTTCACTTACAGTGCATGATGATTTGTTCCCTTGTTGGCTCTTGGTGTCATTACTATCTCCTCTCCTAGTTTATCCTGTGCCAAAGGAGATAGAAAAGAAAGCAACAAAAACAAAGCTCCTTTCTTTGGTGTATTTTGGGGAAAAGTCACTCACCTGCTTCACCTTTCCTCGGGCAAATTTGACGACTTCAGATGCTCCCTATAAGGAAAAAACTAATCCGTCTTAGCGTGAGGATCCATTTGCTCTTCCATTAATTGGCTCATTAGAGAACACGATACGTCCCGAAGTAGATGGTTTGAATTAAAAAGCCTGAAATAAATTGTTGTTGTTGTTCTCGCGTCTGGAGCCTGGATATACGTTGATTCTCAGGTACTCAAATATGTGCCCGTAATATTAAAATATCAGGATTTTCCATGCTTTTCAGGCTCCCCCTTGTGGTACTTTAAAATAAATCACTTACAGGACCGGGCAAGTCAAAGAAAATTCCCATTCTAAGTTGTTTTTATGGTGATTGAAACAACACGTTCAGTGTAGAAGTGTAGAAGCGCGTGCTCTACGCAGCTCATGTCATTGACAAGAAAGCACAAACACTCACACACACACACATCTATACCCATAGTGTATATGATAATAACCATGCTGCATTAGAGCCCTTACATATTTTAAATGCTTTGAAAAGCACAACAGATCTCCCTCTCTCTCTCTCTCTCTCTCTCTGCAGCGAGGTAAACATAACTGTATCTGTGGGCTTTTTGCCAACTGCACACAATGCATTCGTGTTGAACAATGAGAGCTGCTGCTGCTGCTGCTGCTGCTGATGCTTCTGCTGATGCTGCTGCTGATGCTGCTGCTGATGCTGTGGCCCTGGATAGAAATGTATATATATGAACAAAGATGTTCCCTGACTGCAGCGCTGATACTTTGCAAGTGTGCCGGGGAGTCGTCTGGTCACAGTCCTTGGCTGTCAGGCGAAGGCTTTAGAAAAACTGTTCTTGTGGAAAACGAATATTTACCTCCAGTTTCCTGATCTTTGCCACCGCACTCCAGAGAGAGAGAGAGAAAAAAGGATAAAGAAAACTGCCGTCTCCCTTAAAAGAGAAGATCCTTGAGTCATGCTCGAGTAGAAATGAGTCCACAATGTTGAGGAGTTGTCACCGAGACATAATTGCACTTCAGGGAGAATACATTATTTATTGGAGATTTAGCCTCATTAATCTGCGAGACGACGTTCTGAGAGTGCGATCATTTCTACGTTTTTTTTTTTCTTTCTTTTTTCTCGCGATTTAGTGGTTTTTGCAGATTTCTGCAGGAAACATGAGTTTGCTCTTTGATGCGCAGTCAGTTTCCTTGAGTGTCTTGTGTGAAATAGTGTTTCTTGACAGCGCTTCCCCAGTGCTTTCAACGAATCATTATCTGTGCCAATGTTTGCACTCAACCTGTCCTTTTTTTTTTTTTTTTTCCTTTCTCTCTCTCCCCCCTTCTCTCTTTTGTCTCGCAGCTGCACACTGACCTTGATAGTGGGGACAGCGTGGTGAAGTACACTCTCTCCGGGGACGGGGCCGGCTCCATCTTCACAATTGACCAAACGACGGGGGACATCCATGCCTTAAGGAGTCTTGACAGGGAGGAGAAGCCTTACTACACCCTGCGCGCCCAGGCCGTTGACATCATCACCAATCGTCCGCTGGAGCCCGAGTCCGAGTTTGTCATCAAGGTTCAAGACATCAACGACAACGAGCCAAAGTTCCTGGAGGGACCGTACATGGCCACCGTCCCCGAGATGTCACCAGTAGGCAAGTGACCATATGCAGTGTCTGAAAAAGTGTGCTCTTCATTAAACGGATAGTGGAAGTGTCAGAGCTGTGGTCAGAGCTGACTGAGCTGTGACATATGGAAGCCTGTTCTCAGTGAAAACACGCTCTAACAGCAGGGACACCAGGGAAAAACTGATTTTTTTTTCAGCCAATATCTTAAGATAAACTTTTGCAATGGAGAACTGATGTTTGTAGACCACTCACTCTCCCCACACCAAACTCCACATCATAACATCGCAGCACACAGGAGTTTTTTAACCCACTGCTGCCTTCATCACTTAATCCAAATATGTTATTTTGTGACTTTGGGGTTTGAAATCCATCATTCAAATGTATGACAGGGCCGGCCCAAGCCTCCATGGGGCCCTAAGCAAAATTAGATTTTGGGGCCCCCTGTTACTGCCAATAATAATAATGATTATTGATCATTCACACACTTACTATACTAAAGGTATTCTACTTATTCTACTCTGTCACAAATACACTTGTAAAACTAAATGTGAGAACTTTTTTGACACAAGATTTGCAAATTTACCGTAAAATCTTTCAATTAATATTTGGCAAAATCAGCAACTCCCCCTACTGGTGACACAGAATCAATACATAAAACCAAAGGGTTTATATATATATATATATATATATATAGATTTGACTTTTATATGTAAAAAACACAGCATTAAATAAAATAAACAAACAAAGACTTAAATAATAATGTAAATAACAGAGGCACCTGGAACAAGGTAATAAAAATGGTTTATAAATAAAATATAAAGTTAAATAATCACATCTGGGGAGAACAACTCAAAATAAACTACAGCAATCCAAACTTTAAATGTTAAATTTTTTAGCTTAGTTGCTCTTGGGGGCCCTCCAGTGGTCACGGGGCCCTAAGCAGCATCTTAGTTCGCTTATGCCTTTGGCCGGCCCTGCTCAATGACATTAAGTTACCAGAGGAGGCAGCAATAGACCGTGAACTCAAGCTAAAAACACTGATATCCTCTATGGATTTTGGTGTCATTCATGTCAGCTAACCATAAATGAAACAGTTTCTATAGATTTTAAGAGTTCTAGGATAAAAGTATACGCAATATATAACTTCAGTGTAGTCGTTTTTAGATATTTTAAGAATAAATGCTACATCTTTCCGTTTTTCACTGCTGGCCTCAAACAACCGCACTTCGAGGAAAGAAAAAAAAAAAAAAACCCTGACCTATTCCTTGGATAAATTGGATTTTATTGCTGTGAAAAGCTTTGTTTTCTCCTCTTTAACCGAGTTTCAGAGCACTGGAACAACCAGAGGGGCCATAGCTTGCTGCTCCCAACCGAATTCGACATTTCAGAGAATGAGTTATTCTTGGTGTGCCCCGAGTACATTTCACAGCTCTCTCTTTAAACACCAACCCCCCCCTCCGCCCAGCTCCCAGCTCCCAGCCCTCCAGGGAGAACTGATCAAGCTAATTCGCTGAGAGAATGGTTCCTCTCAATCTGAATGGCAATGAAGCCCTCGTCGAAATCTCCACAATCAGCAGTCTCGGGAGAGCATACGAGTGGAGAGTAGAGCGGGGAACAACGCCGCAGCCTCCAGCTCCCGGCGAAAAACCCCTCCAAATCACGCACGGGGCTCTGAAACTGTTGACTGTGGAATCAGAGGAGCTTTTAAGTTAATGAAAAACACATCGAGAGCGGCCACAGGAGCAGGGAGCAGCAGATTAGCTCCACGCACTGCCCTCGCTTGATCACTGAGGTGACGGGAGGATAAATGAATCATTCCGGCTCGGACAATCACTCGTCATCATCATCCTCATCATCATCATCATCATCATCCTGTGATTTTAAATCCAAACTTTTATCTTTTACTTTATTATTATTTCATTTAAAGGTGCATTATGTAATAAATCTAAAGCAACTGGCCGTAAAATCCTCCTAATATGTCACAGAGACTCAGGAATAATGTTCATATAACAAACTGAACTCACCAACAACAACAGTACAGACAAAATATTTGCATTAAAAAAAATATTTTGCAGACTGCAAATCATGTTTATGTTGTGAAATCATGTTTTTGCATGTGGCGCCACCTACCGCCGTCTACCAATCATTGCAGTCAGTAGAGTCTCAGCTGCCGAACAACCACGAGTTGCCAGTTATGTCAGAAAATTAAACCTAAAAGACCTCTGTGTTTTTTAATTTGAATGTAGTAACCGTTTTTGGCCACATTCTTACACATGGCACCTTTAATGCCAGGCAAACTACAAAGATAATTCACTTATAATTCACTCTTGTTATCTTTGACACTTCATAGGTCTAGTGACTAAGAATTAGTGACATCTAGTGGATTCTACAAAACCTTCCTTTCCCAAGTGCATCAAGGAGCTACGGTGGCCTTCTCGTGCCATAAAGGATGTCAACATTCTGTCACTACTCACTAACTATCTTCTCTGACATTTCTGCCTCGTCTTTCTTGGTTAATTGTTCTTAGATTGCAATGTTTGCAAACACAAAATGCAAACACACACAGGCTGGTTTGTCCATCTGGGCTGCCGTAGAAAGCTAGCGGCACAAAATGGCCGCCTCCGTAAAGTACAAACAGAGTAAGACTACAAAACCCCCAACAATTATACACTTACTATATAATACAAGCATGCTTAAGCACATCTTTACCTTAAGCACCTTTAAAGTCATATTCTCTAAAAGTTTGTGTTACATTAAGTTTGTTAATATAGAGTTATTAGCAATTAGCATAATTTATCCTCTGTGAGTCATGTAAGCAACATGTCAGTACAGTAGCCCAGAATGGACATGGTGTTTAAATTGTTTATTAAAAACAGAATATAGTAGAAAAACTATTGAAATATCTTTAAGAAAGTGTATAAAAATTTTTTTTTTTTAATTTTAATTAATTATTTTTTGTGTTTGCTGCTCAAAATAATCCAACAATTTTTTCAGTTTTATGTATTTCTATGTTTTACGGAGCAAAGAAAGCACAGAATATTTACATTTAAGAAGCTGAAAAGTCGAATGAAACATGTTCATCAATACTCAATACCCAATTAATCGATTAAATAGTTGACGATTAATTTAGTAATTGATTATTAATAGCCCTAATCTGGATGAATCCTGATCTGTAGAAACATCGTACAATTCAATCCAGAAATATGGCACAATAAGAGCAGGCAAACTTTGATTATGCACCGTTTTATCATTTCATTTGTGCCTGCAAGTGGCATGAGGATTTTAATTATAGGTGCTACAAACAAACTAAAACATACATGTGGAGTGACACAAGACGATAATAATTATAAAAAAAGAACATTCCCGATAATAAACACAAAAAGCTGTGGGTTTTTAAAGTCACCCTCAGTGCCACGCAATCACAGTTTTGATACCGCAAAAATCCAGCCGATAATTGCTGCCAAATTATGAAGCGTGAAACTTCACTTGGAGTATTTTTTTTTTTTGGGAGTGAATTTAATTGTGATTTTTTTTTCCAAACGTGCTCTAACAGTTCGGCGGGTGAGCAGTATAACTTCATCTTTTTTTCCTCCTTCCTGTGCTAAAATATATAAAACACTGCGGGAGATTGCGAGCACGGCTCGAACACTGCGTCAAACCCAAAGTCTTTATCTGTATTTATACCATCGAGACTTGTGTAATCAATGGGTCCATTAACTGCTGTTGTCTTTGGCGAGAATGTCTCTGTGCATTTTTTTTATTTTTTTATTTTTTTATGGTGCCAGGGCAAAGCAAACACTGATGTAGCGAGAGTCGCCGCACATAAATAAGCATTAATGGTTGGTAATGAAGACTAATCTATAGCCAAACATTATACACTCGCTAATGGCAATATTCCAGCGACTCGCTCCCTCAGAGTTGTTAGCAGTGAGCTTATCCCTGACTCATTTTCGAGAAGTGACAAATAAAAACCAAGTCTTTGAGAGACTTTCCCTGAAACGGCCGTGTAATTACCATCAGTCGACTTTGGCTTGATGAATTTGTTGATTTCGCTGCTCGTGTCTGCAGACTTTAAATTTGTCAACGTCAGACGTCCTCTCTTTTCCCCGCCACACTGTGGTTTGTTTAAAATCTACTTTAAGGCGCCATAGGTAAGAATGTGGCCAAAAACGGTTACTACATTCAAATTAAAAAACACCGAGGTCTTTTAGGTTTCGTTTTCTGATGTAACTGGCAACCCGTGGTTGCTCGGCAGCTGAGACTCTGCTGACTGCAATGATTGGTAGACGGCGGTAGGTGGCGCCACATGACGCCAAAACATGATTTCAAAACATAAACATGATTTGCAGTCTGCAAAATATTTCTTTTAATGCAAATATTTTGGCTGTACTGTTGTTGTTGGTGAGTTCAGTTTGTTATATGAACATTATTCCTGAGTCTCTGTGACATATTAGGAGGATTTTATGGCCAGTTGATTTAGATTTAATACACAATGCAGCTTTAATATTTGTCTATATTATACTTTACTTTATCTTACCTTACACAGTCACAGAGAAATTAGAAAGGAAGGATTCATACACGACCTATAACTAAAACAAGTAAAAACAAACTTTAGGTAAAATTTGTAAATGCCACTGCAGTATTTTCACTATCAGGGAGTTCCAGAGTCTCTTCTTTAGGTTTCAGCTCAGCATCTGTAACAGTTAAAACGCCTCTGTCAGAGGATGAGGATAAAACATTGCTAATATACAGAGAAGCCAGACCATTAAGTGCTTTATAAGTCGTTAAAAGAACCTCGAAACCCACTCTAAAATGGACTGGAAGCCAGTTCATAAAGAGACAGAAACCTGGTGTTAATGCTGGTTAAAAGAGTGGAGTCTGTATGCACAGTTTTATTTACTCCGTGTTGCAGTCGTCCAAGTGTGATGATGTATTACATTATATGTATTGGAGGTCTAATTTGGGCAATTTTGATTAAAAAAATTTGTTTTTACCACGTTTTTCAGCTCAAAAGTTAAATAAAAATCAAATAAAACTGAGAACAGTCTAAATGTGTGTAGACAGACGTCCAGTAGGTGGCAGTATTCTAGGGCGTTGGGAGCGAGTATTGGCCAAAACGGAAATTTTATTTGATATCGTTTCCGAAATGAAGGTTATTTTGGTAGCAGGTTTCCACCTCAAAAGACGTCCTGGTACAGTTTTATTTTGATATAATGATAAAGAACATATTATTGACTGGAATTAAAGGCTAATTCCTTATTACAAAGGTTACCACGCGTGTATTTACCATCAGAAAGTTTCTCAGAATATTATATTTTCCACTTAAACAACATAAATGGAAGTCTGCCACGTTGCCTTAGCATGAAACTTCTTCTATTATTCCCACATAATAATACAAATTGTTCATGAAAACAAGTTTCTTATTCCACCCACTCTATGTCTGCCCTCATAATGTGTGCATTATACAGTCAGTAAATATATATACTGTTGTGTTAATTGCTTTTTTTCCTCTAAATATATTGCGGAATTGCATAGTTCCTTTTTTTTTTTCTGAATTTAAATAGAAAATCTATATTAAGCAGGGCGACCATGCCTGCATTCATCTTGTCTGTTTACCAGCAGTGACCTTTGAATCCACATTCCCTCCACCTAGTCCTTACTCACACACCTGAATTTCCATAATTATGCAAATAGATTTTTTATTCCACTTGTTTACCGTCTTCACACCACCAAAGTAAAAGACTGCTATACCTTTTTTTCCCCTCCCCATCTGTCTGGCGCTGAGTGTATAGGCGTCGGCCGCCTTCGCTGCATCTCCTAAGCACTTACAGTATGTGGATTTCTTTTTTCTGTCCCTTTGTGAACTCAGAATCTCATCTAATGTATCGTCCACGACGAAGACACCGTCTAATGAGGACTGTGTGGACACTAATATCTGCCTCTCATCTATTGTTTTAACGCCACTGTTACATCTGTGCTCAGACTGCATCGCCTATTTAATGTATTCAAAGCTCCTTATAGGTAAAGACTATGGAATTAGATTTGTGTTAGATTTTCAAACAACACAAAAAACAAGTGAGGCAGTGCAAAGAACAAATCGCAAAAAACAAGTGAGGGAGTGAAAAGAGCTAGTGAGGGAGCACAAAGCACAAGTGAGGGAGTTCAAAGAGCAAATCAGGGAGTGCAAAGAACATGCAAGGGAGTGCAGAGAGCAAATCAGGGAGTGCAAAGAACAAGTGAGGGAGTGCAAAGAGCAAATCAGGGAGCGCAAAGAGCAAATCAGGGAGTCCGAAGAACAAGTTAGGGAGTGCAAAGAGCAATTCAGAGAGCGCACAGAGCAAGTGAGGGAGCGCAAAGAAAAAGTTAGGGAGTGCAAAGAGCAAATAGGGGAGTATAAAGAGCAAATCAGGGAGTACAAAGAGCAAGTGAGGGAGCGCAAAAAACAAGTGAGGGAGTGCAAAGAACAAATCGCAAAGAACAAGTGAGGGAGTGAAAAGAGCTAGTGAGGGAGCACAAAGCACAAGTGAGGGAGTGCAAAGAGCAAATCAGGGAGTGCAAAGAACATGTAAGGGAGTGCAAAGAGCAAGTGAAGAAACCCAAAGAGCAAATAAGGGAGCACACAGATCAAATCAGGGAGTGCAAAGAGCAAATGAGGGAGTGCAAAGAGCAAATAAAGGCGTCCAAATAACAAATTAGGGAGTGCAAAGAGCAAATAAGGGAGCACAAAGAGCAAATGAGGGAGTGCAAAGAACAAGTGAGGGAGCGCAAAGAGCAAGTGAGGGAGTACAAAGAACAAGTGAGGGAGTGCAAAGAGCAAGTGAGGGAGTGCAAATAACAAATCAGGGAGTGCAAAGAGCAAATCAGGGAGTGCAAAGAACAAGTGAGGGAGTACAAAGAGCAAATCAGGGAGTGCAAAGAACAAGTGAGGGAGTACAAAGAGCAAATCAGGGAGTGCAAAGAGCAAATCAGGGAGTGCAAAGAACAAGTGAGGGAGCACAAAGAACAAATTGCAAAGAACAAGTGAGGGAGCACAAAGAACAAATTGCAAAGAGCAAATAAGGGAGCGCAAAGAGAAAGTGTATTTCCAAACAATAAAATACAATATCTTTGAATGATTAAATATTTGCTTCTTAAAAAAGTCTTGTTACAGAAATAGAAAGCTTGACCACGTTGATGACAGGTTTCTTTGTTTCTTTTATAAAGCGTATAGTGTACGTACACAGAGCTGTCTGACTGTAAAGGCATCACTGTCATCCCGTGTGAAGGATCTGCCCGATGAAAACACCAGGCAGGACCGAGTTTGTCTCTTAGAATCAGGCGTTTTCTGTTTGATATGAAAAGAAGGGCTTCTTCTTTTCTGCAAACCACGGGTAGCATCACATTTTCGACATTTTGCACAGAGGGGTAAAAAAAAAAAGTTTTATATTTCATAGCCAATTGTTTTTCTGTGTCATATCAGTTTTTCCTCAAGTGACAGTTTTCTCAGGCGGCATGTAATACATATACAGTATAACCTGTTTAAACTTGTTTATTGTTATTTTGAGCAACATAACAACAACAACACTTCCTTTAGAATGTCCTCTCCCTCCCACATCTCCATCCTACCTTACCTCGGCTAGATAATGCACAGCAGCAGAATCAGTAATCATAAATAAATTAACATTTAACAAGCACCGTAATGTCATTCTGATGAGAACATACTGCGCTGTTTATCAGAAACAACATTTAAGATGGAGAGCAATAGATTCCTTCTGGTAAGTGTTTTTATGTATTTTAATAATGCATTGACACACAATTTTATCTGAATTATAAAAGGACACACAAAAGCAGACTGTAGAGACACAAAAGGACTTATTAATATTATTATAAAAGTGAATATATTCTGCTAACTTAATGTCTATAATATACTTTCTATTGTATCTATAGTCGTATTGTTAATATCTTTATTGTACTTTTACATTATGTGGAAATGCAGGTTCTTTGTTGCTGGGACAATGCAAATGTCCCCACTGTGGGGATAATAAAGGACTATGTTACCTTATCTTACCTCATCTTACCCCACTTTATCTTATCTTACTTCATCCTCTTATCTTACATCATCTTACTTTTGCTTTTAAACACTTTTATTAAGTTCAAACAACAAGAACCACATGACACATTACATCTCTACGTCACACGACTGCAAACGAGCGGAGATGCAAAAAAAACATACAAAAACAGTAAACAATAACAAAACAGTGTATAAAGTGCAAACAACAATATAAAAAAAGTGCAAAACAGTGCAAAATACACACACAGAGGGTTTTTCTCCTCCTGAGTTCTGATAAAACGTGTTTGTGTACTGTATTACTGTCTATTGTTGTTTGTTTTATGACCATTGCATACCGAGTTTTCCATAGTTTTGACCCTACAATGCAGATGAACTGCATGAGGTCCTTATGTTTCACCATCAAGATCATTATGATGTTACATCATATTTTACCTTATACCTCATCTTATCCTGTCTCATCTTATCTTATCTAATCTACCTTATTGTATGAGGGAAACATGAAAATTGTCATCATATCGACTATTGACTACCCTGTTTTCTAATTTCTAGTGTTCTGGTTGACCTTTGACCTCAGATAAAATAAGCTACCTCAGCTTTAGCGACCGTAGCGCACACAAATCTGTGGTTTTGCAGAAACACACAGACGGCTGAAAGTGGGTTCCTCAAACAGGATTCTTGTGATTGAGTGTGATTCTATAAGCGGACGCACACAGTAAGTGCTGCTGCCAAGGTAAATAAGGAGCGCTTTAACGGAACGGCATCTCCGATACCAGCTAGTTAAGGGAGATGAGCCAAAACCTTCGGCAAAGTAATTACTCTGTCCCTGTTAATGCAGGAGTTTGGAGGAGTGCCACGTTAATACCGCACTTCCCAACAGACCTTTGTTTCCTTAATGCTGGCATTGTTTAATAAGTGCTCGCGGAACAGCGTTTTACCCTGACTTAATTTGTTTATTTATTCAGATAATTGCTATTTAGTAAATGCTATAAATGTGGAGAAGAGGGGAAATTGCAACAACTCTCCTCCTTCTCCTCCTCCTCATCACCATCACACTCCATCAGCGACTTGCTCACTGTTACCTGCAGCTTTCTCACTTCATTAGTGTCAGATCGAGATCATTCGGGAAACAGATGAACTTCAAACAGTTTGGATTTCACTCGCGCGCGCGAGGGGAAACAAATTACGTCAAAGCCAATGAGTCTTTTTCTCGCTCTGGGCCCCGCAGGGACGTACGTGACGCAGGTGACGGCCACGGACGCCGACGACCCCACCTACGGAAACAGCGCCCGCGTGGTCTACAGCATCCTGCACGGCCAGCCCTACTTCTCCGTTGACCCCAAAACAGGTAAAGCTCTCATCCTTCTTTATCTTGTCAGGATATATTCTGTTTTTTTTTTTTTTTATGAGCACCTGCCACGTCTCAGGAAAGGAAAAAGCCTGCAGTGAAATGAGCTTATCTCGGCTTTTAGTCTGGAAGATATGAGTGATCGAGTGTAATATAATAGAGTCTAACTGCACCGTGCATCAGGACAATAAACCAGAGCCATGAATTGACCCTTGGGACACGAAAGGACACGGGACACGACAGCGCGTTATTTATTGGACAGGTATGATAGTCATGTCCTACATCTTTATCCAGGCTAAAGTGAATATAAGTGATCATTTTATTGATACAGAGGCTTAAAAACTGAACAGGATCAGTGGTCAACGCGTTTTATTCGGTGCGTAACTTAATTTTGCAGGGTTTATTTGCAGTAGACATTGAATATACTGCCCGATAAGTGTGTTTGTATAAGTGTTTAACTGCTTTAAGATCAAACTAATCCTATTTTCATAGCCCCGTGCAGTCCACTGATTATCAAACACCTGAGTAAATATTGAGCTCTTGAAAGCAACACCATTATCACCGACGTTAAAATACAGGGGTGTGAATTTAGGCCGAGCAAAGTCAGGAAGCAGATTTAGGGTCAATTCCAATTCCTATCTTAACCCTCAAGCTCAACACTTAATCTTAACTGTCCCTCAAAACCAAGTGTCGAGGTTTATTTTGTCACTTAGAAATGGGACAAACCCTTAAATGCAGATACGTCTTCAGACTGTAGGGGGCAGAATAACGCGAAAGCTGCGTCCAGTCTGTCAACTCCAAAAAAGAAGAAGAAGAAGAAGAACACATTTACGTCAGGATTATTTATTACGATCCGTTTGTCAGTCAAGTTATTAGATTGTCAGTTAGTTATAAGATGATACTCGTACAAATATTCAGCTGACAGTTACCACACACCACGACTTATTGAAAAGTAAACCATAGCAAACCATCGCTCGTCCGCACCGGCCGGCTATTGACAAAAGACCGTAAAATATAAATAAATGTTACGCAACAATGACGTCAGTAATCCATAATATGGGCCTAAACTAAGATAATACAATGGTTTTCATCATTTTTATATCTCTATTAACAAAGAAAATACTTCATTTGTATCGTACTCGTTTCGCTGCTTTCGAAGCCATCTTTCTTATGTGAAAACACGCAATGCATTCTGGGTAACCCTTGCTCCCAAGGGTGGTCTCGGGAAAATCTCAATATTGAGGGCGATACAGCCCTTAAACTTGACCCTCAACTTAACTTTTCTGACTAGAGGGAGCGCATTTTTGAGATTGAGGGTTAAGCAAGGAGTTGGAATTCACCCTTATTCTAAATAAGATAATAATACTTCACACACTGGTATAGTGAAATGAAATGAACGCTGGAGCTGGAGATAAGGCGACTAATTATCCACTAAGATTACAAACCACAACACTAACCTAAACCTTGGTTTAGACACTACCAGTGTCAGTTCCTACATTTCCAACAACATAAATAATACATTATTTTCCTGGATGGTGTCAGTGGAGAAACATGGCAGTAAAGGCAAAAAAAAAAAAAAAAAAAAGAAGGTTGACGAGTGTGGCAAGTGTGCTCCAAATCTGAAATACCTTCACACACACATGCACGCGTGCACGCACGCACGCACGCACGCACGCACGCACGCACGCACACACGCACACACACACACACACACACACACACACACACACACAGCGCCACAGAGTTTTGCCGGTTGTTGGCTCACTATCTGGGACAGTTCAAAGCCTATGAAAATAGGTTTGTGCACATCACACACACAGGCAGATCCTGTGGAATCTGCTGCTGATTATGCCACGAACAGAGCTCACATCCTGTGACTGCATTTCAAAAAATGTAAAAAAAAAAAAAAATGCTCGGGGAGAGGAGAGAGAGAGAGAGAGAGAAAAAAAATCAAACTGTTAAAGTAAATGTTTGCCCTGCTGGGTCTGCATCTACTTCCAAAACACACGTCAACAACCGCCGGGAGGGGGGTTAGCGACGGGGGAGGGCGACAACTGCATAAATCAACACTCGTGTCAGGGTGATTATCCCTGTCAGAGACAGACACCCGTCCTTCTTCCCAAAAATATGACAGGCATTTCAAAAATAAACACAGTCTTTCATTTTTTTGCATACACACACACACACACACACACACACATACACAAACAAGGACGTTTGAGGGTCAATTTAATCAGATTTTATCCCCGTCTTTGACATTTTAACACATTTTTAGGACAACTTTATATGGAGGACGAAACCTGCCATAATACATAAATAAATACAGGAATAAATAAATAAATATATGCATGAATAAATAAATAAATACAGGAATAAATAAATAAATGTAGGTGAACAGAAATGTATGAATACATAAATGGAGGTGAACAGAAATGTATGAATACATGTAAAGCATTTATTTATTTATATATTTTTATCTATACTTTTAGTCATTTATTCTTTTATTTATACATGTTTAGGACAACTCTATATGGAGGACGAAACCTGCTATAATAAATAAATACAGCAATAAATAAATAAATGCATGAATAAATAAATAAATACAGGACTAAATAAATAAATAAATATATGGATAAATAAATAAATAAATACAGTAATAAATACATGTAGGTGAACAGAAATGTAGAAATAAATAAATGGAGGTGAACAGAAATGTATGAATAAATGTAAAGCATTTATTTATATTTTTTTATTTATATTTTTAGTCATTTATTCTTTTATTTACACATGTATTTATTTATTCCTGTATGTTTTTATTTATTTATTCATGCATTTATTTATTTATTCCTGTATTTATTTATTATTATGGCAGGTTTGGTCCTCCATAACTTTAACGTCAACTGCACAGCACCCCCCGCGGTAGAGATCACCTTTAGCTGCTAAGTTGTATTGAAACGAATAACATTAAAACATCACATTAATGCGGCATATTGTGAGTGTCCCATCTTGTTTAAACTCTAACAAACACTCATCCAGTTTGAAATGCTACAACGCTTGTTGTAAGATTACATTAAAAGACGCCTTCGTGCAATTTTCAAGGGCAATTTCAGATATTATTTTTCAAAAGCCCTTTTTGCCTGGAGCTAGTTTCCTACCCCTTGGTTGGGAGTCTGTATGGGACATCCTCCGCATCCCCACTGGTTTTGAACAGAATGAGAGAAGAGGGTAAGGGAAGTGCAGACCCACCTATACAGTATGCTGCCTGCCTCCCTTTTAGCCTGCCAACCTCCCACTGACCCAGCTATTAATTTGCAGTACAAACGCTCTCTGATCTCAGGGTCTCTGATCCTCAAGTGAATCATTATATGGCTTCACCGGAGTTCCACAGTGAATGTCAAGTGTCTCCAGTTTGTGAAATGACCTCTATTTCAGCCTCGCTCGGCGCACATGTGCAGCTCGGAGGAGCTCTGCAACTATTTAGGTGGGAATATATCGTGCATGTTGGAGTTAATCGGGCGTTTGGCATCAAACATATTTCAGGAGGATTTTATGTTCCACTGCTTTTCCTGCTTTGGACCTTTTTTTTTTTTTTTGCCATACAGTAAGTGGCCATTTGTCATTTTTACCCCTTATAAGCCGGTGGACACACTACACAACTTTCACAGTCGATGCTGATTTTGAAAACACTTGGCGTTCACGACCGACTGAACGTCAAACTCTCGCTCAAGCTCAAGTCTACGAGAGCAGCAGTTTAAAGGGTAGACTTCGTATTCTGACGCTATTTCCTTTGTTGTATTGTTTGTATTTCCGATTTGACATATAGTGCACTTCAAACGCAGAGCTATGAGATTTACCTACTCAAGGGAACTTATCCGTCACAAAGCTAACAGTTGCTAGCATCTTCGAGACCATGTTAGACCAAAAAAAGTGCGCCACTGGCAAAACTCTTCATTTGAAGGCCTAATTAGCTTTTATACTTATTGTTTTTCAGGATTTACTCAAAGGAAACTCATGTTAGCGTCGTAAAGCCAACGTTGGCTAGCATGCGGTGTGGCTAAGCTAAAATTGTTTGCGGTCTCTTGTACTATACCACAAACTGTTCCCAAGTGCTAAAAATAATATAGCTATTATTTCCAGAGCACACAAATGGAGGGCTATGAGTTTTATCCCAGATGAATCGACTCAAAGTAAACTAATCTAAGCTAATGTCGGTTAGCATGTTGTATAGCTATGCTAACCCCAACTAAACGTTATTTTTAGTCCATGTAGCGATACAACAACACCTGACAATTACTTTTGGGTGCTGAGATATTAAATCTCCACCAAAAATCATGCCATCTATGTTGTGTAGCACATGGCGGTGAAGTATTACATTCTTGAAGGGATATCCCATTTTGTCAGGATGGATTTTTAACCGCCACCTTTTATAAGCGAAGGTGTCGGGCGGGGGGGTAAAAATGAGAAATGGGATTGGGGGCCTTTGTCTCCGTCTCGCTATCTCTTCCTCTTCCTGTTATTTCAGCCTCTTTTTTATTGTCTGTTATTTCTCATCCATCTTTCCTCGGCGGCAGGAGTCATAAAGACGGCCTTGCCCAACATGGACCGAGAGGTGAAGGAGCAGTACCAAGTCTTAATCCAGGCCAAGGACATGGGCGGCCAGCTGGGGGGGCTGGCGGGGACCACCACCGTCAACATCACCCTCAGCGACGTCAACGACAACCCACCCAGGTTCTCTAAAAGTGAGTGCCCTTTTGAGATAATAGCCATTTAATGTATATTAGCTGTTTGACAACCGTCACGTTTGGTTGTGTGGATAACAGCAGCAACGCTGATGACCTTTCCGCACGTTGACACCTTTTTCTAACGGCATAAAGACTGTGCAATTACAGCGGGGGCTGAAGGTTATTCGTTCTTTTCTCCTCTTTGTAATTGTTTTTCATTATTTGTCATAACGCATTGTCGTCATCGTTGTCGTCGCGGTCGCGTGAGCGCCGCTCTCTGTTTATTTAGCGCAGCCTCAACTTCGGCAGACGCAAATGAACCGGGCAGAATTGGTGTTATTTCACTCTCGGGGGCGTCGCTCTATATTCGGATGAGGTTTGAGCGCGATGGCGCGGCAACAGGGGATCGAGCATTAAAAACGAAGTGTTAAAACGCCACGTTTTAACGCACCGTTTCGCAGAAGCTGCCGCCGCATAAGAGATTATCCCTTTGCGCTCTCCACAGGGTCATCGAGAAAGCCGAGCTGAAATCGCGGCGCTGACCTCATTGATCTGTAGAAGCTTTGATATTTGATAAGCATGAATATTTCAAGTAAACAGGAGATTTGCGGTTTTCGCTGAACAATACAGTGCAGAGAAACGAGACTTTTGCACGTACATAGGTTCTGTTTCCAGCCTTGAAATACAAAACAAAGAGTTGGACGATGAATTAATTGAAATACCTTTTTTAAAAAATTAAGCTGTGATGTGGAACATCTGCGGATTCGAGGTTATCATTATGTCTCTGTTTGGTTTTTTCGTGAATAGAAAAAATGTAATGTCCTTCATTCAGGAGGGAGCGTTTGTGTGTATACAGCAGCAGAGCACAGGTGGACAACGGAGACAAGAAGTGGTCGTCTTCTTCAAAATTCGCAACATCTAGGCTTTTTTTCAAGCAGTAGAATTCGGTTCTTGGACTTTCTGTGGGTGTTTCTTTGTGTTTTCATACTCCAAAAGAGTCACTTCCTGTGTGCAGCAGAGGAATCCCCGCTATACTGAGAAATACCGTCATACAGGTGGAGCTGATTCGGTTCGTACTAGTGCTTTACGTTAATGGAAATAATGTAGTAATGACATAAAGCTACGATTTTTTATATTTAGACTTTAACAATTTCAGTTTTCAATTAATAATTTGGACGCAGTTTTGTCTTTAAATGCCTTTTTATTGAAAATGAAGAAGCTCATGCGTCTGGGCGATGGGAAACAAAATGTATTCCCACTCATTGTGTGTGTGTGTGTGTGTGTGTTATTCGAGTGACCCTGCCCAATGCAGCTTTAAATCGAATCCAATTGATTCCATTTCCATGGCGCCGAATCACAAGATACAACGTCTCCAGGCACTTTACATAGGTCGGGACCTTATTACGGAGAAACCATGTGGAAAATTCGCTCCATTCAAAAGCAGCGAGTGTACATTTGGACACAAAAAAACAAAAAACAATACAAAGCAAGACAAAAAACGCAGCTCTGCTGCACCGACGCGGTCTCTCCATGTGAATCTGCGAGGTGACACCAGGCTGCTCTCCTCTGAATGTAAATGCAGGCAGTGTGATGGTCAAGCTCCTTTGGCTGTGTGTTGTAAAAGATTGTATTTCCATAATGCTGTCACAGCACAGAGGTTTAAGACGGGAACGGTGGCTTCTTCACCCTTCCCCAAAGTCTCTCTTTGTCTTCTTCTCCTCTCTTCTGAGCTGCAGAGGTTGTATGGGCCAAAAAGGAAAATAAAATATGTGTGGAAACTGTGGCCATAGTAGCATGGTTTCACTTGACAAATCTCTCTCCTCTCATCATTATAGATTTTGCATTTGTTAACAGTCAATCCGCTAAACCGCCATGATGGCACCGGAGGGTATTGCAGCCGCAGAGGTCGTGAGTAATAACGGCAAACCGTGCCTTAATCTGGCTTTTGTGAATTATCCGAGCAGCTTTGTTTACCCGGCGACTGACTGATGCCATCCAGGGCGACCGTTTGTTAACTCCTCTGAACCCACGGACTCCTGCTGCCTCGGTCTGGAGTAAACGAAACTAAAAAAGTTACCCCGCTCTCCTCGCAAGGACGTGAACCTTTAAAGGACGTTCTTAAAAATTAATGCCTCTCCCCCCGAATGTGCTCGATTATTTATTGAAATTATAGCACCCACATTCATCCGCGTATGCCTCAGCCTTTTCCCGCCTTTCTAAATCTTAGGATCAAGACAGGAGGGAAAGAGGGAAAAGCCAAAGATCCACGGCAAAAACGGTCGAATGACAAATGAGGAGAGCGGTGACAGAAACAGCACATGGCAGCTGTACCAGTATTTTTAGGGTGACTTGATGAGTAGTTTTGACCCATAAAGTTTAAGGTGTGTGAGCCTGGAAGAGCCGAGGCTGCACTCAAACCTCGTTTCCACCGTGTGTTTCAGTTTGGTTTCATTTGCATTTCAATCATCAAAGGATGTGAAGGGTAACAACTTAACTGATAAGTGAACCTCGCACATCCGTCCCACACCTGAAGGATGGAGCTATAGACGCTCTGCCAGTCTGTCAACAGATGAACGCAATTAAAGGCGTCAACTGGAATGGAATCGGGGAAACATAAAAAAAGAGGATTCAAAGCTGTTCGTGCTTCTTCTTTAACACACACACACACACACACACACACACACACACACACACACATGAGAGGGCGGGGTTGCATCAGGAAGCATAAAATCAATATGTGGATCATAAAAAAAGAACATTGATGATCTGCTGTTGTGACACATAAAGGGGAAGAAGAAGAATGTGTTGCGTATTTTGACAAACTACACATTAATGCCTTTATACGGAGCCACCGAAGTGACATGAGGGAAAAAAATATTTTTTTAAATCTCGAGTTTTCAAAAAAATAAAAAAAGTAAAAAAATAATAGATTGAAAAATCTATTATTTTTTTTCTAATTATTATTTTTTTTTCATTCTTCTGGATCTCGAGTTTCAAAGTCGAAGATTCTTCAAAGTCGAAGATTTGTACGAAATTTCTTTTGACTGCCAGCCGCTCAAACATTTTCAATTGCACCATGTTAAGGCCTTCTTTGGTTCAGCACCATGGACAGTGGTGAGAGAGAGTTTCCAAGAAATTATGAAAAAAAAACAAACAAAAAAAAACTTTTTTACTTCGAGATCTTGAGTTTCCAGAAAATTCTGAAAAAAAATTCTTATTTCAATTTTTTTTACATTTTTGGAAAGTCGAGATCTTGAGTTTCCAAAAAATTATGAAAACTTTTTTTTTCCAATTATTATTTTTTTTTCATCTCTTTTTTGGAAACTCGAGATTTCCCCCCCCAAAATTTTTTCTTCTTTTTTTTTTTTCCTCATGTCACTTTATTTTCTCAAGGTCAGAATAACACACAAAGCCAAATAATGCTGTACTGTATGTATATCAGTCAGTTGGACCCAAATTGGCCTAAACCCATGGTCCTCAAACTGTGGTGCGAGCTATATTTTTATATATAAATTACTGTCACTAGCATTAAATCTAAAATTAGATATGCTCATATAAGATAAGATAAGATAATCCTTTCGGAAATTAGCAGGCAGAGTATAAGAGACAAGGGAATAAATAGTGAGCGTGCATAGACACTGTAAATTAGAAAGAAGGACTATAGAGTGTAAACAGAGTTTAATCAGAATGTTATATTATTTAAAGATTAGACATTATGCATGAATTCTCAACAGGGATATTGTTCCGATATTGCACGGCGTGTATATCACAATTACATGAATTAAAGTGAGGAATATTGCACGTGGTCTACCGAGAGCAGCGCTGCTCGTTTTAATGACATTTAACGCAAGACGAGGGGGGAGTTTTTAGTTTCAGCTCATCTCGGGGTCTCTCCGCTGAGAACACAGGGGGGAATATCCACTCTGCGTCGAGCGGGGCATCATTTATTCAAACACTTTCTGACACTGTGGGATATTGAAAACACCTTGTATTCAAGTTCATCCGTCTCCACCTCGCTATTATGTGTCAGGTGGGGAGGAAACTAACGCAGACGCGTACATACATTACGTTTTTTTTCCCCTTTGAGGAGTTTTAACTCGAGTAACCTTCGACACGGCGGCGTGGCGCGAAGTGATGTCGAAAGGCAAACGTCGCAAAGATCCACTGACATTTCTTGAACTGCTGAGTATGAAAATAGAGGTGCATATTCATCCCTGTTGAAAGATGGCATAAAAAAATAAAAAAATCACACTTTTATATGCTTCTTCTTCTGGCCTCAGCAGTTCTATGATGCCAGTGGGTGTAGATACCTGATTTGTAATAGGAGTAAACTTTTACTGTCTCTGGCACAAGCAGATGTCAGTGTTTGAGCAGCGTATACTCGTTGCAGAGGTGGAAGGAGAGGAGAGGAAAACACACACACACACACACACAAATGATTTCCATTTCCATCTTTCTTCAGCTGTAAGTGATAATGAAACAATGCGGTGTTTGTTAATATGCAGATTTGCCACTCTGCAGCAGCAGCAGCAGCAGCAGCAGCAGCGGCGGTTGACTGTGTGATCGGGACGATCAAAGCCGCCGGCCCGCTTTGTTTGTTGATCTTGCGGGTCAAGCCAATAAGGAGCCGAGCAGCCTTGAAGTCCACACACATCAAAATTGAATAATGTCATGCTTCTCGCTTCAGGCCTGACTTCAGACAGAGAGCATATCAGCCTCTTGCTTGTGGGTGGATGAGACATCCTTGGGTGGGTGAGAGACTACATAAAAGACAAAGGATGTGAAGTGAGCTCTGTGGTGTTTTTTTTTCTTCTTTTTTTTCTTCCCCCGTCCGATGTCAGGAGATGAGAATTTAACGAGTCTGACTCCGGTGTGATGTTTGCTTGTTCGCAGGTTTCTTCCACCTGAGAGTTCCCGAGTCTTCTGCAGTGGGTTCGGCGGTGGGGAGAATCAAAGCCCACGACTTGGACATCGGGAAGAATGCAGAAGTGGAATACAACATCGTGCCGGGGGACGGAGGCGCCATGTTCGACATCACCACCAACAGCCACAACCAGGACGGGATCATCATTCTCAGAAAGGTACGGGACTGAAATACGAAACACTTACGCCCACGATACGGTCCTGGCATTGTGACCTGGTTCCGAGCGAGCTGAGACGATACTGGAAGAGTCACAACCTCCACATCCGACACAAGAATCAAAACAGAACAACGTCGAACTGTAGAGCAGTTAAAAAGACTTTAAAATCCCTGAAAACACACGTTAATCTCCAACATTTAGCAAAGGAAATGTCTAAAACCGTGAGCCCGAATCACAACCCATTCAGTGACTGTGTCAGACGGACAAACTGTCGAATGGAAAAGCGCCAATATTTAACTCATCATGCAAATTTGCGCATAAAAGCGGAAATAAATGCAAACGCATAAAGACTAATCTAGCTAATCAATGTTGGGGAGGAAAAAAGAAAAAGGGGCGTGGGGGGGATTAAAAATCTGCATAATCCACATTTCCACACCACTGATTCATCTTTTACAACAAATGAACACATTAGCTGTAAAAGCTGACGTTCATTAACAAAATGACACAGCTCGCCCTCAGGAGGCCCCGCCTCTTTGTGGAGTTCTGGCTCCTGATTGGGCAAAATGTTGTGGGATACAGCTGGCTACATAGCCTTAAAATTAGGGTAAATTCCAATTCCTTGCTTAACCCTCAATCTCAAAAATGCGGACTGGACGCAGCTTTCGCGTTATTCTGCCCCCTACAGTCTGAAGACGTATCTGCATTTAAGGGGTGTCCCATTTCTAAGTGACAAAATAACCCTCAACACTTGGTTATGAGGGCCAGTTAAGATTAAGGGTTGAACTTGAGGGTTAAGATAGGAATTGGAATTGGCCCTAAGTCTCCTCTGTACTTGCAATGGTCTTGCAAGTTGCCAAGTGTTAAAACATCTTTAAAGAACGACATTATGACTCGACACAGAAAACAGGCAACGGGTTGAAAAAAAAAAACAACCAAGAAGGAAAGAATGAACAGAAATGACTATAAATACCATATAAAGCCCGACATCAGCACTGGTGATACTGCGACATCCTACAGGTGTAAGTCTGATCTATGTGTTACATTTACAACCAGACACTTCCCCCAGTCTTAGCGTCAGTCCCACAGGTGCGCGATCTGCAGCGTTTGAGCTCCATGGAAACCCTTAAATCCCGCAGTACGTCTTACGTGTATTTGTATAAAGCAGCAGCAGCAGCAGGAGGAGGAGGAAGAGAAGAAGAAGAAGAAGAAGCAGCTTTTAAATATTCATGTCAAGAACAAACGTATAATAAGATAAACCATCGGCGAGCAGATCTCGTCACAGCAGGACACGAGGAGTGAAGCGTACGGAGAGCTGAAGTCGTGTGATGTCGCGCTCTGACTGTTTGTCTCGTGTACCTTAAAGCACAGTTCAGAGCCGAGAGGCTTTACTCTCTCTCTCTCTCTCTCTGAGTGACACCGAGCATTCACTCATTTACTCCTGTTTTTGCTACTTAGATTAAAACATCCAGCGCGGAGCGACCCACAGCAAGAGATCGTGGACTTTTGTCTTTGAAGCTCACACACAGAGAGAGAGAGACTATCTTATTTAATACCAATGAGAAAGCATCGCTTATACGATATGAGTAGAAGTTATTACGCCTTCGATAAAACCCCCTCGAGATCTTTCATCTCATTTTAAAAAGAAAGATGGGGGGACCCAATACTCGTCGAGGTGAAGGTCATTACCCGCCGCCGAACTAAAATTAGACGGAGAAATAGAGCAGTCCGGTCAATGTGTGCAACGAAGCTAACTAAATAGCCGGACTATAATAAGACTTATCACGCAATCAATTATTAAATTTGGCCTATATATGAAAAAATTATAACGCGCCCTGCTCCCAAATTCAGTTCATTAAGTAAGTATCATGACTGTAATATCCTCGGGACCTTAATAAATGAAAGACATTCCATTTAATTTTTTTTTTTCTTTCCTGAAAACAACTCCACAAAACCAGTTCTTAGCTTCAATGTCAGGACACTGAGTGGATGGAGAGCTTTAAACCGACGCATGATTGTCAAATATCCATGATTGACTGGATTCTATGATGCTTTATGTACATTCTCAGCTGTGTTGAGCTGCTTCCCTTATACTTACAGCGGACCTAGACTGTAAGTTCTAATCAACGCTGTTTTTTAGTGTGTATCTGCGTCATTACCTTGTTTAAGAAGCCCTGAAGGTTCTAAACAAACAGTTCAGCCACTGCTGAGAACGCTGTGTTTTATTGTAATCTCAGGCTCAGCGAGATCTCTGAAAAAACCCGGACCCGTTACGTAAACACCGGTTCTCCTGAACAGCAGATCCTCCTGCTCCGGGCACTAGTCCGGGCACATCCGGTTGCGTACATTGAACCGCAGAAGAAGAATAACGTCCGTTGTGGAGGTGTTTCACGAGCGACAGTGTCTTCTGACTATGGGTCAAAGTCATAAAAGGGACTGAGGCGGGGAGTCGTGAAGAAGCTATTTTTAAACACGGTTTAAACAATGTTTTGATAATGAGTAGCAGTACATCCACCGTTCCAGAGGGGGGAGCTGTGCTTCTGAGAGCGGGTGTGCTGAATATGTCACTTCCGGGTATTGGCCAATCACAAGACAGTCTGTCTTCTGGGTGAGAGAGTCGAGTCTGAAATATCGCGGCTGGGAAACAGCGTCAGAAAAGAGGATTTCTATCGGCTCGTTTACAGCAACTAGGAGGTTTTTGACCATAAAAACAAGTTAATGTATGTAAGTAGACCTCCATAACTAACATATATGTGCAACAGGACCACTCTATGTGAGCTTTAAAGACTTCCATTACACTAAAAAACCAAGCCCGTTCTTTTGCCCACAAGCCTGACTGTGGATATTATTTCTCTTTAGACGCTGAAAGCTTTCAGCTCAATGACAGTGGGTGGCTAATGTGCATTTATAAGTGCCGCATGGGCAGGAGGGAATGAAAGAGTCACACCACGGTCTTGTTAAGGTTTCGGCATCCTTTTCTTCTTCTTAAAAGATACACAGCACCCCGAGTGACACAAAAGGACATCAGTAAAATTATTGGTTTGAATGGAACTGCCATTAAAAAAAAACCTTCATAAAGTCATATTTATCTAAACGTAGACCGTCTCAAACACTGAAGGCCAAAACAGGTTAGTTAAACGATCAAATACACTGAAGGGGAAAATGTAAGACTCATGAATTCATCCTCTTCTACATCTGCTGTTCACCACCGCTACATGCTAACGACGTTGCAGCTCAGTTGGTTTGTATTCACGTAGCATTTTTCTTGTCACGCTCAAAGCTGCTTTACACGGACAGTTGCGGGACACGATGAATGCATTTCCTATCGTTCGTCCTTCATACCCATTCACAAAAAGCCCCTCAGGAGCAAGATGGGGTTAAGGGTGAATTCCAAATCCTTGCTTAACCCTCAATCTCAAAAATGCGCTCCCTCTAGTGCAAGTGCTGTCCTGATTCTCAGAAAAATTAAGTTGAGGGCCAAGTTTAAGGGCTGTATCGCCCTCAATATTGAGATTTTCCCGAGACCACCCTTGGGAGCGAGGGCTACCCAGAATGCATTGCGTGTTTTCACATAACAAAGATGGCGCCGAAAGCAGCGAAACGAGTACGCTACAAATGAAGTATTTTCTTTGTTAACAGAGATATAAAAATGATGAAAACCATTGTATTATCTTAGTTTAGGCCCATATTATGGATTACTGACGTCATTGTTGCGTAACATTTATTTTTTTATTTTACGATCTTTTGTCAATAGCCGGCCGGTGCGGACAAGCGAAGGTTTGCTATGGTTTACTTTTCAATAAGTCGTGGTGTGTGGTAACTGTCAGCTGAATATTTGTATGAGTATCATCTTATAACTAACTGACAACCTAATAACTTGACTGACAAACGGATCGTAATAAATAATCCTGACGTAAATGTGTTCTTCTTCTTTTTTTGGAGTTGACAGACTGGACGCAGCTTTCGCGTTATTCTGCCCCCTACAGTCTGAAGAGGTATCCGCATTTAAGGGGTGTCCCATTTCTAAGTGACAAAATAACCCTCAACACTTGGTTTTGATGGCCAGTTAAGATTAAGGGTTAAGATTGAGGGTTAAGATAGGAATTGGAATTGGCCCAGATTTTGTGAGGGAAGTCTTTCGACGAATAGCCGCTCGCCGTTTTCGACGCCATTATCATTATCGCAGGAAAATGTATATATGAATAACCGGGCCTGAGATACATTAAGCTTCCCATGTTTCAAAGACCACGTCGCTAGTTGGTGCCACAGTTGGCGACATTACTGATGACACGTGTCTCCGCCTATGATTCACTTGGCGTAGCGTGGAACAGTCTGCATGCATCATATCTGACATCTTGCACGGTGTGATTTATATTGATCTCCTAAGATTCCTTGTAATCTGTATGAGAGACGACTGTGGCTTGGAAAATGCCATGTTGCAGTTATCTTTATGTACTGTATATAGTGTATATAAGATGACTGTTTAGTTTAGTCTTTAGAATATCGACGCCTACACACACACCATACACTGTCTCTGGTGTCACAGACTGAGACAAAAGAAGCACCTGCACATTGATTCCTTCAGTTTCTCTGCAGCAGGATTCACTACATCCCTGTGGTGGCTTTAAATGCCATTAGTTGTTGGCGCTATTGAAGTTGAAAGGGAAAAAGACAGAAAGAGGCGGATAAAGAAAAGAGAACTGCAGCGTAATGCTAAGTTTGCATAATGCAGCAATCACCAAATGTCTCCTCGATCGGGCAAACGACCAAAGGAGGACAAAAAAATGTAAATGTCAGGAACTGGAGTGGCTTTTTCTCAGCAACGCTCTAATGCACAGATGAGATGGATTACACCTCTGTGGAATGGAGCCGCTGTTTATTTTCCTCCCAAAGTGCTCTTTGAGATTTGGGTACAAAAATTGGCCCCGGAGATTTGTGTCAATACTTCTGGAACGTACGAAAAACGCCTACGCTGGCAAAATGCCGTGAAAGGAAATGCAACACATGCGTTAGCATCAGGTCCAGCTATATACAGATGCATAGAGAAGTCTTTAAAGACTCTTTATACAAGACATATTTTCCTGAAGCGAAACTATCCGGGGCAAAACCGTACCTCCAGAACAGGACTTATGTTTCCCCCTCGGGGAATTCTTGCTGAACAAAAATGCTAATTTTTTAGCAGTATAGAATTCACTCCCAAAACTTGCTCGAGGGCACTTTTTTGGCCTTTGTTTTAAAGCTAAAGTTCAACCTTGAACAAATACTTCCTGCGTGCAGTTACCGGGCAACACAATAACAAACTATACAGCTATACTGAGAAACGTAACAGACCTTCTTTCTGTTTAAAAAAGGGCACAGACTACAGCTTTACCGCAAGTCCAAGTGTCTTAGAAGAACAGTAAGGTTTTTCTGATGTTACTGATTTAAAGGACTAAAAATATGATCTTTGTTTTATTAACAAAAAGCAAATGTTGTTTTATATCAAGCTGGATCTCTGTGCTCTGACCATTAAATACAATACAATGAATGTGTTTTGTGTTATTATGGTTTAATAGCAGGGATAGTGATATACATTACAACCTATGCCTTTACATTTGAGCATACTATACTATGACTTTTTTGACCATTTTTGGACGACATACTATTGTATGACTTTTTTGACCATTTTCATTTTTGGACGACATACTATTGTATGACTTTTTTGACCATTTTCATTTTTGGACGACATACTATATACTATGACTTTTTTGACCATTTTTGGACGACATACTATATACTATGACTTTTTTGACCATTTTTGGACGACATACTATATACTATGACTTTTTTGACCATTTTTGGACGACATACTTTACTTTGACCTTTTTGACCATTTTTGCACAACCTACTATACTATGACTTTTTTGACCATATTTGGACGAAATACTATTGTATGACTTTTTTGACCATTTTTGGACGACATACTATTGTATGACTTTTTGGACCATTTTCATTTTTGGACGACATACTATTGTATGACTTTTTTGACCATTTTTTGGACGACATACTTTAGTATGACTTTTTTGACCATTTTCATTTTTGGACGACATACTATACTATGACTTTTTTGACCATCTTTTGCACAACCTACTTACTATGACTTTTTTGACCATTTTTGGACGACATACTATACTATGACGTTTTTGACCATTTTTGGACGACATACTATACTATGACACTTAACCGACACTGAACTTGAATTAAAGTTTGGTTCTTTTGCAGTAACATTTTGAACGCTGATTCTCTTCTTTTTCCACTCCATCTGATAAAATGTTCAATTGTTTAACGACAACAAACTAAAACAAGAAATTGCTCAACTTCAGAAACAACGTATTGAACAACACTAATTGTCTGTCGGACACAAACTTTGGATGAAAAGTAAAGTTTTTGAGATCAATTTGCAATAACTGGTTGATAAAATTAATGGCATGCTATCGTCTATCTCTAAAAGAGAACACCACTTATCAATTTTATTTACCAGCACAACTCAAACCCTCGCAGCTTTGCACATAAATTTACCTGTCCAACACTGGGGAGGGGGTGGGAAAAACAGGGACTTTCTCATTAAATCTGGCCTTTTATATGCAAATAAAAATACATTTCATGGAGTGGGGTAATTTATCTGTTTTTGTCATATTTTAGACACGGCGAGTATTTCTCATCTGATTGCAAACGTCATCAAAAAAAAAAAAAAAGTGCAGTCAATTCAAATAATTTTTTAATGGAGGAGGAGGGAAGGGGGGGAGGAGGGAGGATAATGCAAATCTGCAGCTGTGTTTTATCTGATCTTTCAGACTCAGGTACTCGTTAACTGGTACATTTTTAGTTCACGCCCCAGCACAGGATGGCACAAAAAAGGGTTGTGTGATCCTTTGATCCCCCCCAAAAAATACACAGCTGAGCGAGTAATTGATTCCCGGCTCAGTGTGAGAGAGCGCGCCGTCCTCCACGTGTGTGTGTACACAAACGCACGAGTAAATCACGCGTGTGTACACATTATATTAATGAACTGCGCTTATGTGGTTGCAGCTATACATCATCAGCGTGTACAGTGACCTTCTTATTTGACACTAATGGAATAACAGAGAGACACTGAAAGCAATTATGATGTAAACGAATGCAGTTATTTGTTTACGTCACGTTTACACTGGACGCACGGGTAAAAGATGCATCTTCCCCCTCTTAATTGTTTTACCTCCACATAACAACAGCGTGATAGAGAGAGAGTCCCCACACAGTGGGACGTGGCTGCACAATAAGCTATTGTTGATTACAGGGTAGTAGAGGAGGGGGGGGGGGGTTTTAGAAAACAACATGTTATCCTCCACATGTGAGAGTGGGGATTTTAACAGGATGTGGATGAGGAGGAGAAAGGGAGAAAGAACGAGGCGTGCTTTGGAGAGAAGGTGTGAGGAGGAGGAGGAGGAGGAGGAGGAGGAGGAGGTAGAGCTGGAGATGAGTTGTTCGCCGTGTTCCCAGAATACTGACCCGCCCACAGGCTTGTCTTATTTCAGATTGGTAGAATATCCCCAAGAGACAGGTGTGCAAATGTGTGCAGACAATTCCTCCTCTCTACTACCCATCTCTCCCTCTCTACCTCTGTGCGTTTCCCTCTTTTGACTTGCCAGAAGACACACATGCAGGTTCGCGCCGCTATTCTACCGAGGACACGGCACCGACTTCCATTCATTCGGACAGCGGAAATGAAACAGTGGCCCCCCCCACCAATCTTAACCTATAAGCACTATTCAAATATCAGCTCTAAGTCTAACTAGTCCCTCAGAAATTAACCATTAGAACCAAGTTTTGGCCTCAAAGCTCAGTGTTTATGCCAGGAAATGTCAAAATAGAGTACATACGCATATTCTTGTACAACAATCCTACCGAGGACACTCACAGATTCCTCGGTTTTTACCCTAAACCTTCACCATCACAACTATAAGTCCAACCCTAAGCCTTAAATTAATATAAAGTCCCATTTTGAGTCAGAATGTGAGGACCAACCAAAGTGTCCTCACTTTTTTTTTCCTCAAAAAAGATGTATATGCAAGTACACGCACAAAAACTTGTTTTTATATCATAGTGAGGTCACATCATAGACTGTAAAAAAGACACACACGACACAAAATGTCCCCACAAAGATAGGTTTTTATGTTTTTTGGACGTCACAAAGATATAAACACAAGTATACACAGCTTTTCTTTTAAGGACACTGCGTTGACTTCCATTCATTTGTCCCCTAACCTTAACCTAAATAAGGAGGTTCTGCCTCCCTAGGACCAGGTTTTGGTCTCCATGAGGACGACTAAAAGGTCCTACAGAGGCAACAATAACAAGAACACACACACACACACACACACACACACACGCTCGTCTAATAGAAAATCAAAAACAGCAGGACAGGGACTAAAGCCACATTGAACACAGAGCAGAATTTGGCAGACTGTAAATTGGAGACTCAGAAAGGTTGGTTATGATAAGAGGATCAGGCTGAGTAATGGGTTCAAAGGATGATCATCTGTTTCCCAGTCTGCCGACACAGAAGGAGAAAGAGAGAAAGCGGAGGGTGAAAAACAAACAAACAAACAAACACACACACAAACATGGAGGCGCAGAGGCATGGGGAGTGAGGGGCCCCGCACGTCACATCTGCAAAACATAAGATTATAGGAGACAATAGGTAAATCCATTGATGAATTTCCCAGGGAAATGTGCAGACAAAATGTGAGCACACAGACAAACATCATGTACATGAAAGAAGAGCATGTGTGAGGATACAGTCGTGTTCAAACACTGAGGTACATCCACAGGACAGGAGAGGACAGGGACTCTCCTTTGTTACTTTGTTACTGTACAAAATCCTAGTATCTTTACTTTGTTATTGACATTTCGAGCAACTTGTACTTTTACTCCTCTTTTTTACTCTTTTGTTACCACTAGTCTTGTATTGAACACATCCTTCCATTACTATTATTATTATTATAATACTATATTTCATAAAATAGTTTTAGCCAAAATGTTTCCAACCGGTCTTGTTATTTAAGAAAGTACAAATACTTGGTTACTGTACTGAAGTAATACATTCAGGTATCTGTACTTTACTTTGTTATTTTATATTTCTAGCCACATTTGATCTACTATCTACTACTATAAACTATCTTTGTTACTCATTACTACCAAATAAAACCAGTAGAAGAAGAGTTGGTATCAGAGTCTTTACTTATATAGAGCTTTTTTTAGTCTTGATGAGCTGCTTTACACTAGTTTTCACCCACTGCAACATGGGGTTTAGTGTCTTGCTCAAGGACACAGACGAGCAGAGCAGAGAAGGAATTGAACACACAACCTCCCAGTTGAAAGACATCAAACCCTGCCACTGAGCCACAATCCCAACTCCTCACTTTTTCAATACTTTCACTTCAAAAACAAGTCTAGTTTATATCAGAAAATGACTTAAGTGACACTTTAGTGCGGTAAATGTCATGCAAAGACTTTTACTTAAGTAATATTATACAAAAAAAGTGACTTCAACTTCTACCAAAGTCGTTTTATGGTCACATTTGTGTACTTTTACTCAAATATCACCTTTAATGTACTTTATACAAGACTCCATATTCAAGGTAACACTCACTCATTCGCTGCCAAAGTTCTCCCCGTAAACAAGGAAGTGAACGCAAACAACAACTCCCATGATCCCATGCTGCTTCCCACCGTCCTTTGTTACCGTCTTGATTGAGAGAACCCCCCCCCCCCCCCCCCAGTGGCAGAAATGACACACCGTGCGTTTGCAAAGAAGCTGTCAGTCAAATCAAAAAGTAATTTGTTCCTTTTAAAACATGCGTGCGTGCATTTCCCTCCCGGAAGAACAAAAGACGGCAATATACAGTACACCTAATCCAAATTTGCTCTCAGCTTAAATCGGACTCTCAGAGGACACGGTTGTAACCGTGCACGCGCGCGCTCTCTGCTGGCTCACGTTCAGGGAATCCATTTTAATACACGAGGCTATAACTTTCCACTGTGTCACTTTACAGTGCACTGAATACAGAGCGTTTGCCGCAGACCTCTGGCACTGCCTCCACAAAACACACAGCCAGGCATTCACAAAAACAACAACACAACTAATAAATAACGAAGAGAAGTAAAGTCAGACAACTTCTCCACTTCAATCCCATGCAGATAAGAGAATATCACAGCAATTTTATCCCTTTTTTCCTTCTGTTTATTTGTTTTTATTCATTATTTTTTATTCGATATTTGCAAATACGCATCCTTTTTTGTCCCATTTACAAAGTCATTGACCGACGATTAATAAATCCACTTAAATCCACTTAAAACTAAAGATAAAACTGAGAAATAAAATGGGACATTTTTTTTTATAATTTATAATAGAAAAACTATTGTGTGGAAGAGAATCAGGGTCACATTTTTGACAAAAAAACAGATAAATTAAATAATTCAGAGTAAATTTGAATTTTAGATCCGTCATTGAAGTCAGATTCTGAGATTAGAGTCAGAATTCTGGAATCTGAGATTAAAGTCAAATGCTGAGATAGAAGTTAGAATTCGGAGAAAAAAAGTCTGATTTTATCGTAGAATTCTGAGAGAAAAACACTAAAGACTAAAGTCAGAAACTGAGATGAATGACAGATAAAAGTCTGACTTTTAATCTCACAAAACTAAATAAAGTAACTCAGATTTATCTCAGTATTTTTTTTTTGAGAATTTGAGAGCCATATTCTGAGATTAAACGCCTAACTTTTATTCTCAGAAGAAAATAAGAAACACCTGAATTTAAAGATCTGAGATCAAAGTCAGAAAAGTGACTTTTTCAGACGTTTGTTGTTGTTGTTGTTGTTTATTTGTCGCAGTTGTTGAACCTGCACCGACGAGATTGGATCGCTGTGAGACTGCAGACACATGGTGTTTGAAATCATACGAGCCGTCAAAGTTCAGCCAAGGTTGAAAAGTACAAAATGCACTTCGTGGTTCTTCTGTTTTCCCCCAGAGTTATTCAATTTTGTCTTCTTTAGTGATTGCTTTGCTTAGTGTGTCCATAATTACTCCGTCTGTACGGTGTCGTGCACTCCCTTCATTTGTTTCAAGGTTTTGGGGATGAAGAAGCAAAAGATTATTGAGGGGATTAAAGAATCTTAGATGCACATTTTTATACTTTTACTCGACAATAAACTATAGTTATGATACGATTCTGTGGAACAGGAAGCTGCTATTTAAGGAAGCATCGCTCAAAAAAAAAAAAGGATGATTCATCCAAAATTTCCTATTCCCAAAGCGTGGCACGATGATGTTGATCGCTGTTACGGCGAGCGCGTGACATTTAAGAAAAGTGCTTCTGCAAAACTGATAAACATTGATAAACATTTGCATGGAAAACAAAGTCTGCTAATTGCCTCGGCTCAAAGATTTAGCCTCCCCCCCCCCCCCCCCCCAAAAAAAGTCAGAGATCTCAAGAAGCCTTTTCATCCTCACCGCCATCAATTAAGGACTTAATTTCACTAAAACCAGACAGTGACTGCGGTCTAATTTCTCCATCAGAAATGTCATTACTGAGCTGTTTGAACAGTGAATCATTTTTATAGTGGAGTGGAGGCCATTAGATACAAGCAGGAAGTGTAAAAAAAAAAAAAAAGGGAAAGGAAAGGGAAAAATGGCCAAAAGGAGAAATTAAATGAACAGACTGCTAACCTGACTGAAGGCCAGAACTCAGCACTGAATGTTGGCTGAATACTAAAGTACACTCTCTTGGCGCTCTCGGCTAATGCAGATTACAGTTTACGCGAGGACACCGTACCATTTTAAATCGTCTTTACCTTGAGAAAGCGTCCGAGAGAGCCATAGGTAATCTCTATATTGGGGTAATTGCAGGATATCGCGGCTGCAAGAGTGATAGGCCCTTTTTTTTTTTATTATCTGGGAGCTCGCGCAGCTGCATGATACCACGGGTTCCCGGCTCACAGACAGGAGTTGAGACTAATCTATTGATTATAGTGCTGAATGTTCCAGTGGGAGGTGGAATGAGTTATTTTAGGCCCCGGCGTGAAAGGAGCCAAAAGCAGGAGGGGAAGACAGAAACAATACCTCAGAACAGCAGGAGGAGCAGGTGCCCCAGCGCCGAGGAATAACACCTCGCCGAGCAGCCCGAGCGGGGTGCAGCGCCAGAGTGCATGTGCGCGTCTCGCTGCTGTGCGGAGGGGGAATTAGTGCGGGCGAGAGAGAGAGCGACAAAGAGGAGGCTGAGGGGTCGTGCAAAAGGAAGTCGATGAAGTGCCTTCCCTCTGGTGGCCTGAGGAGGCGAAGGCGTAATAGATTAAACTGGTGTCTCGGGGCTCATCCCATGGTGAGCGCGGTCCTATTAGAAGAGGCAGCGTGAGTCTCTCGCAGTCACACAGTCCACTCCACTGCAGCAAAGGCGCTCCGATGGTATTCCAGCGACGTGAGCACTGGCACGAACCCACGAACCGATGATGTGACCGATGGCAGCACAATAAAGTGAGCATCTCTCTCTGCACAGTGTCAGAATCCTGCAGTATTAAAGGGGGGTGGGGGGCATCAAATGACTCTCTGAGGCCTGTATGCTTTTCTTTGCTGATGATAAGCTCATTGTACCCTGTGGTCACTTCGACCGCTGATGGCACAGAGCCAGTGAAAGCCAGCCGTGACCTTTCATTCACAGAAATAGAAATGTGAGGCCAGGGTTATAATTGCCAATCGGCGCAATCGGTGTGAATATTTTCAGTCCAAAAATAACCGGTTCTCCTGAACAGCAGATCCTCCTGCTCCGGGCACTAGTCCGGGCACATCCGGTTGCGTACATTGAACCGCAGAAGAAGAATAACGTCTGTTGTGGAGGTGTTTCACGAGCAACAGTGTCTTCTGACTCTGGGTCTGACTTCGGGTCAAAGGTCATAAAGGGGACTGCGGCGGGGAGTCGTAAAGAAGCTATTTTTAAACACTGTTAAAACAATGTTTTGATAATGAGTAGCAGTGCATCCACCGTTCCAGAGGGGGGAGCTGCGCTTCTGACAGCGGGTGTGCTGAATATGTCACTTCCGGGTATTGGCCAAGCACAAGACAGCTGGGAAGGCTCTACGCTGGCTGGCCAATTGCAACACAGTCTGTCTTCTGGGGGTGAGATTTATGTCTGAAATATCGCGGCTTAGGAACAGCGTCAGAAAAGACAGATTTCTATCGGCTCGTTTACAGCAACGAGTAGGTTTTTGACCATAAAAACAAGTTAATGTATGTAAGTAGACCTCCATTACTAACATATTATGTGCAACAGGACCACTCTATGTGAGCTTTAACTCCACGGCGAACTAACTAGAAGCAAGACGTAGCAAGAAGTGAAAAACTACCTGGAATAATCTCTGACCACACAGCAGAGGAACTGGACAGCCAAGACCGCAACGCTGAGACACTGAGAGTTGGGCTACTTCAAGCAAGGACAACGACACAAGCTAACCACCGTTAAAAGACAGGGCTGAAAAAGAAAGACGAACAAGAAACAAGAAAGCAGAGCTTGAAATGTGGAAAACGGACACGGGTGGAGATGCTGGGACCAGACACGCCAGATGCAAGAAAAGATAACTGACCTCGAAGATTGATCAAGGACTTAAAAACAACATCCAAATCGTCTTCGGCCATCCGGAGGGCAAGGAAGGAAGCTCTGCTTGCAGAGTTACAGGTGCCTGAAGGAAAGGAGCCCAAATTCTTCCCCCCGGTCCATCAGAGTCAACTCTCTGTAAGTGGGGAACAAGCGAATCTTCTTTGAAGTCGTCCAGAAACAGAGGTCATACTCAAGGTACTAAAGAAAAAAAACACGTACACACTGGAGCGAAAGCACCGTCGGGACAATTAGAGATTTACTACATCCCAACAGGATGTTTAGTTTGGCGGCCGCCGCCATCATCATGGGGCTTTAAAAGGTTTTGCCCTCGACAGAATTGAGCACCAAGCCTCGTCCCCGTGTTTATCTCCCTGGAGAAATTTGTTGCTGCAATTAGAATTATGCGAGTGATATTCTAAACATGTTTTTTTTTTTTTGTTTGTTGCTGAGCTTTGATTTGCTCCCGGGGGATGAGGCGTGTGTAGTGGGTGTTAATGATTCATAAGTTGCATTGTAAATACATAATACGTTGTGGTTAAATGGATTTAAAAGGCCGACCTGCTTATCACACATTAAACAACATTTGCTGTTGCGTGTGCAGGTTCGGCGTAAAAAAAACAAACAGAATTAGCTCGCTATTGACTCGCTGTGTCGCCATAAAGGATCTTCGAGGGGGAGAAGTCTGGATTTACCCATGGGTGTTAGTATAGGACCCATTTCCCCCCACCTCCCCCTTCGTATCGGTGCCAGAAAAATATTGAACTCTGCTGTAGTACTACTCGAGTGAACACACAAAACAACCCGAGAAGCTATTAAATATGCATATCAGGCCGCTTCCCCGCAAAAATAACCAGCGCGCTGAAAATAAACTCAACGGGCGAAGGTAATATTCAATACCGGAGCGGAGGGAAAACAAGCAGCGGAAAGGACAAAATAAAAAAGTAACATCGTTCCGTTATGTATATTGATTTTCTCCCCAAAGCTGCAGTCGACACCATATTTTACTGTAAATTTCACCATAACCTTTCGGCATAATTCACTCCCAGTGAACCTTATGCTGTCGTCTCCGGACATGGAGTAAATCCCGCTGACGGTAACTGATCCTGGGAGAGTTCAGAGACAGGACGCCTGACACTAACCTGTAGGTCATTAAGAAGTCTAATTTTTAGATTTAGAAAATTGTACAATTATTTGATTTAGTCTTTTTTTTTAAATAATTAACACATGAAGTATATTATAGATTTAAGACAGAACCGAACAGAAAACGAGACACCAAAAAGACAAGAAAAGACTAATAAGAATAATTTCCAGCATGTATTACATGTTTTTTCTTCTTCAAATTGGCACATAACATAGAGCAATCAAACACAGTGAGTTTAATTTGCAACTTTTGCTATTTGCTAATTGCTTTTTTTTTTTTTTTTTTGCAATTTCCGTATGAAAACGATTAATTGCTCAGTGCTGGTTGCAGGCAAAAAAAAAAAAAAACCTGAGAGATGACTTAATGAGATAATGCATAATCATGAAGAAGAAATACGAATGAATGAATGAAGCTTCGAAGTAGATTAAGATGAAGCTTAAAGTTAGCTAAAAGAAGACGTTGCTAGCTCAAAGAAGACGTATCTGTCCATCTATCTATCTATCTATCTATCTATCTATCTATCTATCTATCTATCTATCTATCTATCTATCTATCTATCTATCTATCTATCTATCTATCTATCTATCTATCTATCAGCTTTAAGCTAGCTAAAAGAAGATATTGCTAGCTCAAATATGATCTATCTATCATCTATTTTCCCCCCTTTTCTGCAATTTAATGAGCAACCAATTTTCAATCACAACCTCCTGACGGAAACACTATTGTGTCTTACTCACCAGACTGGATAAATACCTCAAATTAGCTTGTTTAATTTTCGTGTAATAGTGATTTACACTATCAGCTTAAAGTTAGCTAAAAGAAGACATCGCTAGCTCAAAGAAGACGTATCTATCCATCTATCTATTAGCTTAAAGTTAGCTAAAAGAAGATGTTTCTAGCTCAAAGGAGACGTATCTATCTATCTATCTATCTATCTATCTATCTATCTATCTATCTATCTATCTATCTATCTATCTATCTATCTATCTATCTATCTATGTACATTATCCTTCAAAAGTACAGCATCATCTCATTAAAAATCACCGACGTGCTCCGTCCTCTGCATTAAAGTAAGGACTCTCTGATGTGCGCATGTAAAGTGGAAAAACTGTACCTGCGAGACTGCGACGCCTTGATTAGCGCCCTGTACTGAACTAACTAATTCACCATTGAATAAAACAGGTTCTGGCAAATCCCCGCCTCCCCCTCAACAAAAAAATAAAGTTCCTTCATTCAGTATCACTGGCAGTGCAACGAAGGTGCACATTAACATATCAAAGGGGGAGCGAAGGCGCCGCGTCTAGAATTTCAAGTGCGTTCTGTTGTGATGTTGAAGAGCAGCGGCGCTGACATGAGAGGAACTCGCTCTTGTCCTCCTTAACAATTCCCCCCCGCGGTTGATAGATACACTTCCTCGTCGTGTCAGCGACCAGGAAGGAGCGCGGCGCGTTAATACGCAAGCGACGCCGTAATGAGGCCGCTCGGAGGCCTGCTCGGTGAACGCCACGCAAAAAGGTGTTTGGCAAACGCTTGTTTAAGAGCGACACACACACACACACACACACACACAGCTCAGAAAGTAGGCCATCGTCTAGGAGGATGGTGGTGATGGTGGTGGTGGGGAAATGGAAATTGATAACATGCAGTGTGAGAGTGACTGACCATTTCTCTCCCTTGCAGGGAAATTTCCCCGATGGCCGCCACATCGGATTAGATTCAGCCCGAGTCAAGTGTTGACCCATTAGCACAGCTCCTCATTAACTCCTGAGTTTCTCATTACCTCCTCCTCCTCCTCCTCCGGGCCTCAATTCATTCCCCTTTAGCGGCAGAAGATGCTCGGACCGTCCTACCGTTTTGGACGTTTATTTACAAGAAAAACACATCAAAATATGTAAATGAACCTGCACGATTTGCCCTCGCAGAGAGGGAAAGGCCTCTTCCTCCTGACGGAAACACCATTGTGTCTCACTCACCAGACTGCATAAATACCTCAAATTAGCTCAAGTTTAATTTTTTCGTGTAATGGTGATTTATTGGGCAAAAAAATAAAATAAAAATGACCCGACATCCATTTAGCATCCGATCACCAGTCTGTTTGTGTTAGCCGCTAATGTTAGCCCATTAACTAGTTCGTGGAGCATCTGGCAAGGTGATAACGACGCTTTTGTCTCGCGGCGGCGTCATATTTGACTTGAGACTGATACACAGCAGTAAATAAAGACCGTATGTAGACTGTAGACTCTGAGCTTTGTTTCATTTCGACGTATACGTCGTATATAGAACGGATTTGCAAAGAAGACGTATCTATCTATCTATCTATCTATCTATCTATCTATCTATCTATCTATCTATCTATCTATCTATCTATCTATCTATCTATCTATCTATCTATCTATCTATCTATCTATTAGCGTAAAGTTAGCTAAAAGAAGACATCGCTAGCTCAAAGAAGACGTTTCTATCCATCTATCTATTAGCTTATGGTTAGCTAAAAAAGATGTTTCTATCCATCTATCTATTAGCTTAAAGTTAGCTAAAAAAGACGTTTCTATCCATCTATCTATTAGCTTAAAGTTAGCTAAAAGAAGATGTTAGCTCAAAGAAGATCCATGGAGCATCTGGCAAGGTGAGAACGAGACGTTTATCTCGCGGCGGCGTCATATTTGACTTGGGACTGATACACAGCAGTAAATAAAGACCGTATGTAGATTGTAGATGAGCTTTGTTTTATTTCGACGTATACGGCGTATGTAGAACGGATTTGCATCATTTAACCTCAGTGCCAGCACACATTGTGTCCTTTTTATTGTTATTTACGGTGTTCTTAACTATTTTAATGACATTTTTTGATTACCAAAGTTCCACGTCCCTGTCTCTACATCCAGCTTAGAGCCATCCAAGATGATTTTGATTTAAAGAAATACATAAGCCAGGATTTTTTAAATATATATATATATATATATATATATATATAAAATGTGAGAGTAAACGTTTACAGGCTGTGCAACAAATAGACAACATTGTTTCGTCGTCGTAATAAAGCCAATTATTCTAATGGGAAAATCACTACCATTAAATCCTATAAGCACTTAATTTTCATGACATGCAAATGCGAAAAAAGTAGATTTATACAACTTTACGAGGGGAAAATCCATATTTGGGAAGTAAAACTATAGTAGCTGTGTATATATTCATCTTTTTTTACACCACACTGGGATGTTATCGGTTTGGCCTCTAAAAGGTCAACATAATACACTTTTTTTTTTAAATAGAATGCTTTACATAAAAAAAAGCTGTCCATTCAAATATGACCATGCTCAGCTCTATTCTGATTTTCTTCCCTTTAACATAATTATTTGTCAGCGGCTTCTCCTGGATCCCTCGGTCCGTGCATGAGTCGACGCCCCCCCACCCCCCATCACACTCCACAGGTCTGTCTCGGTGCTTCCTGAGGATTACACGGAAATTAGACAGTTACGGAGGGTTCTGCGCCAGAGTTTGGGCCTCTCGTCGTAATCGTGGCTATGCAGCGTGTAGAGATGTTGAGGAGAGAGGAGCATCGTCGTCCCCCTAGCGAGACTCGTGGCTAATGAAGCCTGGTGTTCACCTCCTGCTGTCCACCCTCCCCTGCATCGCCGTCCCCTCCTCCTCCTCCTCCTCCTCCTCCACCTGTGCATGTATTCCAGCTGAGCTGTGCATCTGAGCACGGCACAAGCACAGCCTCATATTAGGCATTTTTTATTTATTTATTTATTTTTGCATTGCGGCATTGCAGTTGGCACTTAAAAACTCCATCCATCCATTTTATACCGCGTTAGCCTCCACACGAGGGTCAAAACATATCTGGGTTATACTCTGGCCTATCTTGTGTAAGGAGATGTTGATGGTGTTCATAGTATATTCACTCACTAATATTTATAAACAGGAACGTGCATTTAGCCTGGAATAATCTATATTTTAGCCAAAAATAATTTTTTTTTCTTGAAATGAGAGTCTAGGGTTGTGGTTTTATTTCAAGATTTAAGTCATAAACACCAATAAAAGTCATTCTTGTCAAAACCTCTTTACACAAGAGGGTTATAGTCTGACCGAGGCTAATTTATACTCCTATACTCCGGGATTAAAGTGGCCAAGGCCATAATATACCCGGGGTAAAATCTACCATAGGCTGATTTAACCCCGGGTTTATTCTGGACTGGGAGTTTACTATGGCCTGTTACAGCGCGTCGACCACTCGATTAACCATAAAAACTCCACTTAAGTAAATTAATTTAAAGAAAATGGTCGAAAATACCATCGGACTCAGTGTATTTGATAGAAACCTATTCAAAAGAGAGAGTTAGAAGCCCCGGCCTGTGACCACAATGCACTGCTCTCTGCAACAAAACACACTAGTGTATGAAAAGTGGGCTTAAATACTCAGATTAGCCAGCAGTCGTAACGCTACTCACTTGGCTTCATCCACAGTGATTTTGCAGTACAAACTGTCGAACATACTAATGTTTGTGGAACGTAAACTCGTACTTTGGCGCCGGCTCCTTTTGATGCCACTTTGCTGTAATTCGCATGGCGCCAGCAGGATACTCCAGCGAAACCGCTGTGCACGTTCAGCTCCTTTGTAGGCGTCACTTCACAGGTACACTCACACACTTCACGGTGTGGTTTAATGCAGAAATCTGTCGCTACTCAATTTGTGCACACGGGCACGTGCGAGAGCCAAATCTGCAAAGATTTTGCACGGAACGCCTTTATTTGTAAATGAAGACAGGGAAATACATGCAGTTATGAAGTGGTGTTTGCCTTTATTGTTAGTCTCTCTGGTTGTTTTTGCTGTATGTTTTAATAAATCTTGTTCTTTATCAGCCAAAGCAGGAACAGAATAAAGAAAGCTAGAGCTGTGGTATCCACAGCCACCGGTTAATTATCCAGAAATGAAAAGCGCTTGAATGTAACGTCTCTGTCAATAGAAGAAAATAAACGTTAAAGGCACCATATGTAAGAATGTGGCCAAAAAACAGTTACTACATTCAAATTCGAAATACCGTGGTCTTTTAGCTATCGTTTTCTGACGTGACTGGCAACCCGTGTTTGCTCGACAGCTGAGACTCTACTGACTGCAATGATTAGTAGACGGCGGTAGGTGGCGCCACATGCCAAAACATGATTTCAAAACATAAAACATGATTTGCAGTCTGCAAAATATGTTTTTTTAATGCAAATATTTTGTCTGTACTGTTGTTGTTGGTGAGTTCAGTTTGTTATATGAACATTATTCCTGAGTCTCTGTGACATATTAGGAGGATTTTATGGCCAGTTGCTTTAGATTTATTACATAATGCACCTTTAATACTGAACGCAGTCATGGTTAAGACACTTTTAGAGACTGCTGCTAATCATTTAGGCAGCAACAGTAGTAGTTTTAATCTTCTGCTGCGTTCACATCGGACGCAAATTTTTTCGTTCGGTCGTTTGCCAAACTGAATTCTAACGTAGTTTGTCCAATCCGTGTTGCCGTACCACGGAAAAAAAGAAGGACCCAGTTCATTCGCCGCGCTCTGGCTTTCTTTCGTCTTCCTTCGTTGTTGTCGCGTCTTGAGAGAGATTGAAAGGGACAGAGTGTATTTCCTGTTGAAGGATCTCATAGCGGGGCCCGGCCAGTTGCATCTGGCACACTGTAATCAAACCAATCATGGCGGTTGATGGTCAGTGATTGGTTTCAGATTGGCTCGCCTTCACGCAGACCCCTCACTCTTTTTACTTCTTTCTTTTAACGGACACCTGCTGCAGCAGAAAGAGCGTGAAAACATGGAGGATATAGATAGAGAGAGAGAGAGGCGTGAGGGGGCTTCGAGAAGCATCTGCTACTCCTGTGAAATCATAGCTACACAGCCTCTGATCACGTCTGCTGGTTGTACGCTAATTATAGCGCTAATTCATGTGCATTTAGTTGGTACAGATGATTGGTCATATTTATCTCGCATCCACTCTCTCCACCGGCAAAACCTCCCCGTCTCACGCTCCCCTCGCCGTCTTCTTTGCACGTTTCGCTTTCACTGTGCCATTACCGGCTGTTCTCACTCGCCCAGTCTTTTTTAGACGAGACGAGGCGAGGCGAGGCGAGAGCCTCGCGTCCCGGGGCAGGGAGATAGCGCCGCTGCCATGGCGGTTGCATGTTAGTCAATTTGAAATACACCGAACGAGAATGTCTCTCATGTGACTCCGGGGGCAGCGGAGCGTGTCCGACTGTGCGGGTCGGTCACGCCTGAGCGGGCAGGAGACGGGCAGCGGCGCGAGCGCCGGGTGTCACCGCTGTCGGATGTTTACACCTCAGTGGTAGACATGCCGCGGATGCCAATGCCTCCCCCCTTGCTTTTTGACTAATTGACCCTGAGCTGATATGTCAGCAGCTCGGAGGTGTAGAACACATGAACCCCCCCGAGCGCTTGTTTGAAGAACTCCGGGAAAGGAGGTGAAGTTGCTGTTGAACCAAGTAAGCGCAAGTGTGAGGAAAAAGGGCAAAAACGTTATCCCGGTCAGGAACTACGTGAAAACAGATCCACCGACTCAATATAACGCCGTCGTAATCGGCAATAATATCGTATCTGAGAACGTGATATCACTACTATACGGTACGTTCTCTGCCCTCTCATGCAGCTGAGAGAACTTAGTGATACGAGTGTCTTTCCTTCCTGGAAATCGCCCAAATCCTTGAGTTTGTTGGCTACCGAGAGGCCGATATGCTGACATCTGTTTTGAAGTCACTCATCCTTGAAAAAAATGCTTGAAAAACAAAAGTAAAACCGAGGACAAACTGCCGTCAACACAGATACTCTTGTTCCATTTACAGCATTTTCTGGAGAGCCTCTTAAAGCTCGTACGGGACGAGGCACTGCTGGGGAAAGTGAACGACAAAGCAGGAGCAGATTCTCCTCGAGACCACTGTGCAATTATGATTTTAAAATAAACCCAAAGGCAGTCGCCGGGATCAGATGTCGGCGATGTGCTTCATGCGAACCGCAGATACTTGAGCTCACTTTCATTTTATCAAATGTTTGTTGTGCTTTTAAGAGGAATGAGGTGGATTTCTGGTTAAAGGGCCAATTCCAATTCCTATCTTAACCCTCAATCTTAACCCTCAAGCTCAACCCTTAATCAAAACCAAGTGTTGAGGGTTATTTTGTCACTTCGAAATGGGACACCCCTTATATGCAGATACGTCTTCAGACTGTAGGGGGCAGAATAACGCGAAAGCTGCGTCCAGTCTGTCAACTCCAAAAAAGAAGAAGAAGAAGAACATATTTACGTCAAGAGAGGAGATGATACTCATACAAATACCACAACCACGGACATATTCAGCTGACAGTTACCACACACCACGGCTTATTGAGAAGTAAACCATAGCAAACGATTGCATGTCCTCACCGACCGGCTATTGACAAAAGATTGTAAAATAAATGTTACGCAACAATGACGTCAGTAATCCATAATATGGGCCTAAACTAAGATAATACAATGGTTTTCATCATTTTTATATCTCTATTAACAAAGAAAAGAAAAAATCAGTCTTAAATAATTACTGCAAAACATATATTCTTACATTCGGTGGATGTGTTAGCTAAAATGCTAATCCTCCACTTTAAATAAAGTGCTGCAAGTCAAGAAAAGTGGATGCCATCTTGGACAAAGATGCTCTCTTACAAGTTAGCCCGCCCACATCTTAAGCTTTGTCAGCACATTCGGTCCTTGAATTTGAGGGAACTGGTCCTGGAAAGTCCTTGAACTTGACGTCAATGAAGCTGTGGAAACCCTGTAGCTAATAAAATCATGTTTGTGTCTTCAATGACTGATTTTTGTTGATGAACAAGGTGCACCCAACAATTTAGCATGCATTAACAGCATTAGCTACAAAGTTAGCCATGATAGACACTTCTTTGCTAACTCCTGATAGCACCAAGGCCTGATAACTCACAATATTCTTCCTTCTGATGAGACTTTTGACTTAAAAACTTTCCAATTTACATTTATTTCAGATATTTTGAAGTTTTTCCGCAATGTTTACCAGTAAAGTTTAGCAACTTTTCTGCGGCGCAGCCTACCTGAATCAAACTTTAACTGTACTGCTTTGTGTGTGTGTGTTTTGTTTCTGTAGCCCCTGGACTATGAAACCAAGAAGGCGTACACCTTTAAAGTAGATGCCTCCAATGCTCATCTGGATCCGCGATTCCAGAGCTTTGGGGCCTTCAAAGACACGGCGACGGTGAAGATTAACGTTTTGGATGTGGATGAGCCCCCGGTGTTCAATAAGCCTTCGTATGTGATGGATGTGTATGAAGACACACCTGCAGGCACCATCATTGGAGCGGTGACGGCACAGGATTTAGATGCCGGCAGCAGTCCAGTCAGGTAAAGTTAAAGTCTTCTGTCTGAAAAAAATAGACTCTAAGCCGTTAGTCTTTTTCTTTTTCGCACGTACACCTGTTGTGAAACCTTTATGCCACGTTTGCCACATCTCGAGCAGTTTATCAAAATGACACAGCTTCAGTTTACGCTGGTTAAACGTTATTAGTAAAGGTTTCACGTGGATTTTGACTCTAATGATGAAGAGCGTTGCGTTTTTAATGCTGCAGGTTTATTATTGCTCTTGAGCAAACAGTGTGTCATTCTTAATGGGGCGTTTAAATGCATAAAATCAGCCATTAATGGACGAATTAACATTAAAAATCCACGTCTTTGAATAAGAGGACATACATATTTTATACTTTTTTCAGTACTTTTAAAGATTCATCAGCAGTTTTTGTGGAATTTCTCTGCCAAGTGGCATGAAAATGAATGTAAAGTTTAACTTAATTTGCCGTTTGCTTCCCCTATTATTATAAAAAAGTATACTTTCTGGTAGTGCCGTCAGTTAAACGCGTTAACGCATTAACGCGAACCCATTTTAACAGCGTCAATTTTTTTTATCGCGCGATTAACGCTCTTTTTGGGTGTGCGCTTCTCCGCTAGCTCCTTTAGCTCGGATTAGCTCGTTACGGCAACAACACATTAAACCACGCTACTTCGGCTGCGTTAAAGAACGACTCTTTATTCACAGAACTGCGGGCTGATAAACAGCCTCTGTTATTATTGTGCGGTAACATAGATTAGTTCGTCTGCCAGGGTGATTGTCTGTCTGACAATAATAATAATAATGTCTAATAGAATTTTAATAATGTAATAATTCATCTAAAATTAGATTTCGGCTTGAACAAATATTATATTATAAACATTGTGTCGTGAAATCGCAGTAAGCTGTATTGCAATTTAGATAAATTTCGATAAATTGTTCAGCCCTACACTACAGTATATGCCAAAATATGCAAATAACATTTACACAAAGCAAGCCAATCCACTTTTCTATGTTGATAAGAGTATTAAAATGAGGAAAAATAATGGTACAAAAAAGAATCAAGGGACATTTAGAATAGATAAAAATGTGCGATTAATCGCGAGTTAATGATGGCATTTAATGCGATTAATCGCGATTAAATACTTTAATCGTTTGACAGCACTACTTTCTGGTCTTAGTCAGATCAAGAAACTCAATAAACGTGCATCACATCGCGTTAAAGTCGAGAAAAACAGATTCTGTATTGTGATTTTTTTGTTATATCAATCATATTTTAGAGCAGGATTAGTCAAATCATATATTCTAGGTTAGTTATTTGTAATCATTTGGTTTGCCGTGTCTCATTCACATGCAGACAGTTATGATACTAATATAATAAGAAACTTTATTTCTGTAGGAGTAAAGATAGTGAGAAATTAGGCCCCCAAAAATGTATGTTTAATCTATTTTAATTGCTCCTGATTGTTGATGCTTTACAGACTGCATTCAGATTGTGTTTTTGGTGAAGTGAGGACACAGACAGTGTCCAGAAAGGCCAGGACAGAAAAACTAAAGAAAGTCCTCTGTTTGGAGAAATCTAATCTCTTTAAAGCAGTGCTTTGTAAATCATTTTCACATCGGCCACAGTTGCCTAATGAAAACTTAAAGTGAATGAAGCAAAAGGGCCTGGATCTGAGTGCACATCTTCATTTTGAAAAAGGCTTTACTATCGAACCAAATCTCCCCGGTTGCTCCCGTGAGGACAAAAGAGCTTAAGGCCGAAAGTGGTGCGATAATGAAACCCGTGATTGAAAGTTTTGGAACTCTAATCCATTCATCACCGTCTCCAGTCTCCATTCATCAACGTCATCGGCCGCTTTAATCTGGAGGACTATCGCCCGCGTTTTAACTCATCGGCTCGAGGACTAATCAGTCTATGTAGAACATGTGACACCGACGGAGGGTCGGTTCTGAAAATTGGCGACGACGTCGACCGGAAAAAAAACACACAATATCACGAAGATTAAAGGTCGTTAGTGTTTGCATATCTGCGACTGATAAATGAATGCGGATGTTATCTGGGCTTTATTTTCTGACAATGACTGATAAAACCGTATTAAACGTTTTAAATGAGGGTCAACGATTGCGTGCGAGGCCGCGGCGTCTGACGCGCCTTATGTTCTCTCCTCTTATGTCATTACGCCATTATTCCAACATTCATTCACGGGAGTGGAGCTTTATGGGAATTCATTATTTCATGATTTTACTAGGAGATTAAAGAAAAGAAAGCTTACGTCTTATTTTGGCTGCTTGCTTTTAGTTTGACGGAGCACTTGTATTCTGCTCTGTGGCTGGAGGCATTTTGGTTTGTGAGCACATTCTCTTAAGGATGTCTTAAAGAAAATCCTCCGAAATTTGGCACTAACATCGACTTCGACTCGAGTATTGACTGCTCAAAGTTTGGAGGTCAAAGGTTGTACTTCATGCAAACCACAGATACTTGAGCTCAATGGATCTATGTTCAGAGCGATGCTGACTGTTATTATAGAAGATTTCAAGTCATTTGAAGATACTTTTTGTTTTTATGAATAGTCACCTCACTGTTAAAGTGCATCAGGGCAAATGGATCATTTCCTGAATTTCAAAAATTCATTAAAATCATTCCTTACAATTTTTGCAAATATTTCCAATGGGTCATTGTTCAGGATGATGCCGACTACTATTATAGAAAATTTTAAGTCATTTCAAGATATTTTTGCTTTCTTGAATAAAGTCAGCTCATTGTCAAAGTGCATCAGGGCAAATGGATCATGTTCTCAATTACAAAAATTCATTAAAATCATTCCTTAAGAGGTTTGCAAATATTTTCAATGGATCCTTCTTTAGGATGATGATGACTATCAGTATAGAACATTTCAAGTCATTTCAAGATACTTTTGTTTTTTTTGAAGAAAGTCAGCTCACTGTCAAAGTGCATCAGGGCAAATGGAATATTTCCTCAATTTCAAAAATTCATTAAAATGATTCCTTAAGAGGTTCGCTAATATTTTCAATGGATCCTTTTTCAGGGCGAGGCCGACTGCTGAAATTGTTTCAGCCATCTGCCTCACGATCAGTATTAACTGCTTAAAGGTTGAAGGTCAATGGTTGAACGCCAAGGCCGCCGTGACCTCACAAGTAATGGGTTTGATCTCGTCGAACTGAAGTGATTGTAGGTCACTGAAGGTCAACAATCAAACTGTGTTCACGTGTTTTTATGAATGACATTTACAAGAATATCATTACTGGAGTTTGGAAAACGTGTGTAGGACTGAAACGATTGGTCAGCAGAGGCACGGAAACCACTGGATGCCAATTTCAGATTATTAATTATTGCATATACTTGTTGGACTTGGCTCCGCTTCCTTAATGTGATTAATTGTTATTGAGCAAATATAATTTTAATCTTAATGGCGCTGCCAGCTGGCATTTGTCTCTATTTCTGAAAGCTTTAATTTGTATGTTTTATTTAAAATTTTTATTGGGACTATTTACTTAGTTATTTGGTGATTATGTATTCTTCACTTGGACATATGCACCGATGTACTACTGCCAGTAACGTTGTTGGACTTGGCAGGACAGGGTAATGTCGTTATATTAAGGTTTAGCCATATTTACGTTGCCTGGCTTGAGTTTGTGTCCATTTATTTTGGCCCAAACCCCCGAATTAAGCCAACGAAAGTCACTCATTGATGCCAGAATATACACAGTATAATATAAAAGCAGTTCCGTATTCAGTGTAATTACATCTCCGCAGAAGCAAAAGGGGAAAATAAATACTTTAAGAATCTCCTTTTCCCTCTATAGTGCAGACATATGCTGTGCATGAAAATGAGCGCCTTCTGTTTTGATTAATTTTTGATCCTCCCTTGAATTAAATTTAACCAAAATTCACAACATTTGAACAAGTTAGGCTCTGTAAAAGTGTGTGTTTTTCCTCCTTGGCGACCGCGACTTTAGCGCCACCCACTGCCAGTATTTGCTCAGCGGCAAAGAATTAAAGACATTATTATTATTATTAATAACTTTTCCTGACCTGAGGAACCCTCCCTGTTATTTAAAAAGAACAAAAATCAATCAGTGATCTTTTTTTTTAGAAACACGGCTATTTAATTTTCTCCCGATTTGATCTCGGGCAGAGTCGTGCCCTTTCTTTATCAGTCTCTTTGTCTTACGACACAAAAAGGCACTCTCTCTTTCTCTTTTTAGCTCTCTCTCGCACACTATCCTCACAAAAACCCCAGAGTGGTAGATAACAATAGAGTCGATTTTTTGCCAAAGACAAAAGAAGTGCGTTAAAAAATGAATGAGAAAACCCCCTTTTTTCTCGTTCCTGCAGTCTATTAGAGAGTCTATTAGCGCGCTCTCGCTCAGGTGCGTCGTTTTCTCGTAATGGCTCCTCAAAAGACGCGGCGCGGCGGCGGCGGCGGCGTAACACGAACGTTTTACCTGTTGCCGTCGTGGAGTTGTTTCGTTATGAATATTTCATCGCGAGGACAACAAAAGACAGGAGTAAAAAGGCAGATATTTGTACAACAAAAAAAAAACTACAAAAAGCTAATGCCCTCCACTCTGCCGATCCCCCACTTTGTCTCCGGCAGTTTAAATATTCATCAATATCACAGCTGACATTGTTCACTCGTGTGCCTTCAGAGAGCCAGCCGTGCATTATTCGCGTCGGAACAATAGAGCCAATGACCCATCATGCATAGGGAAATACGCTTTTTAGGCTTCAGACTCCACCGATTCTGCGGTTTAGCGGCGTTATCTCGGGGGAGGGAACCAAAAAAGGGCATCATGAATACTGCATTGTTGGACGTTTTCTAAAAGAGCCGCCCTGGAGTTTTTTTTTTTGAGCGAGTTTTAAACACTGCACTTTTAGCCTCTGTCTAAAATGGTAATAACACAAATCAGAAGAACCCCGAGGAGCCGCAATAGCCGTGGACTTTACAGGCTCTGCCTCAGCAGCAAAAACCTTAAACCCCCTTTTTTTTTAAAAGAAGGAGAAAAAAAATCAATAGCCGTGGAAAATAAACTCACATCTTCTCTCTTTCGTTTTCTTAAATTACCTCGCGTATTGTGCTTAGTGTTCAGCTGGGCTGAATTAACAACACTGGAGTTTAAAGCAGGAGATAAGGCTGTAATTAATTTTCATATCTGCAGCCTGTGGTACTGAGTCAGGCCTAAAGCTGAACGCCTGATGTCTTCTTCACAGCTGTTGATGATGGGCTCTGTTCTGTTTTTTTTAAAAAAAGGAAGAACTCAGAAGTTGATTTAATTAGAAGGGAAATGATTTTTCATGTTTTAATCTCAAAGCGCGAGGATAAAAAAAAAAGGAGAGGGACGGTTGTTGTCTTGTCCTTTGTCTGTTCGTGATGGCGGCGCTTATTAAAGATATACAGCGCTGTGCTTAAGTTTTAGCCCAGTATAAGTATTTGTCAATCACTTTATTGGAGTACATCCAGAAAATACGGGTGCAGCATGTACTGTATATAGTTTAACAACAAACAAACAAACAAAATGCTCCTTTGTTTTCCCACGGTGGCAAATGAGAAACAGAAAATATTGCAGAGGGCCGGATCAATAGGCTGAGGCTCAATTCTGTAATTCAATATTAATTTTGTCTCTTCATAAAAAAAAGCAGTAAATTACCTTGTTTTCACAGCAACCGCAACTGGTTAAGAATAAATGTTATGATGAGGCAATTAAAAGTTGAAGTAGGTTCAGTAAAAACGCCAACGTTATGTTGTTTATTCAATCAAAATTCCACCAAAAAACAATAGAGAAGAAAAGGTGGCCGACATTGTAATAAAGAGCCTCTCACATACACAATGCTTGCACATGAAAGTACACGTATGTACATGAATTGGGTAAAGAACCTGAAAATAAAAGCAGCACCAGGTCTGTTCTACACGTTAAAGTGTCAAGTATTCAGTGCGACCTGCTAGTATCTGCTGTGAAAAGGGTCTATTAGGGTTTCTGGAAAGTGAAAATGTCTTACTGTTTTATAATGAGTGTCTCTTTGGAATGATGCAGCTGCAGCTCTAAACTTCAATCAAATCACAAAGTACAATATGTGAACATCAACTCTGCAAAGTTTGACGCTGATCGAGTGAAGCAGGACCAAATTAGAGAGGTTTTAAAAACAGAAAAATACAGGCGAGGCGACATTTTCACCTTCTTCTCCTGTGGTCGAGACGTTATTGAGAGGAGTCGTGAGGCTTTCTTGTCGCAACGCTAACGGAGCATTCTGGCGTCAGACCGGGTGTCAACAGACACCACTCCAAACCCAGATTAACAGACGACGTGACTCGCAAATTGCCTTTTAATTGTGAATAAACTGGCTGCAACGTTGCCGTCAGTGAAGCCGGTAATTTCAATTTAAGTCGCGTGTCATCTAACCAACTGATGATCGTTTTATGACATCGTTTATTTCATGTTCAAGGAAAACTCAGCGTTCAGTATTCTGCTTATGTAGCACTGGCACGCTGACGCTGTGAACGTAAATATATATATATATATATATACACACACGTCAGTAACAGCTTGAATCGCACCTCCCAAAAAGTTTTTGCCTCGAGGAAAGAAATTGCAAACCATCGATCGCTTGAACTCTTGATTTGAGGTTTGGCTCGTACTGTTTATCAAAGAGAGCTCACTCTGAACTGCTCGGACGCGGCGAGCGCGTTCGCTTTAAGGCGGCGTGCGGCGGCGGCGGTGGAGGAGAGTCGAGGAGTGGACGCGGTGGAAACAGAAAATTTGATGCGAGGATTATTTCGACTGCAGTGATTTTGATTATCGTTCTCATTAAAAGGGAAAAAAAAAGGAGGAGGTTGAATTCATGCCAGGCGTTTTTTTTTTTTTTTTTTTTCTTGTAATGACTGAGTGAAGTCCAGTAAAAAAAAATCCACACAGGCTGGATTAATATTAATGAGAAATAGCCTTTTAAGATCAAATAGCATCCATGTGAAAGAATGGTGGCATGGAGCGGCCCGACTCCGACCGACTCAAACCCATGAGAAATTAAGCATCGGTGTTGTGGAGCAAGGCACTAAAATCCCCCCGACCCCTGACTTTCTCTGTGTGAAAGAAGACAAAAACAACTTGTTTTCTCCCCGGGGAACTCCACTGAGGATGACGACAAAATTATTAATGGGAAAACTGCCTTTTAAGATCAAATGGCATGGCGTGATGAATGGTTGCTGTCAGAGAGTGGCTTTGGCTTCACATCACTTTTGTATATTATTTGCGTTCGCTGCGACTCAGACCAGAGATGCTTCTCTGATTGATATGGCTTCAGAAAAAAAAGGGCCCCAAAAAAATTCATTTTTATGTTTCCCAAGAAGAAGGAAAAAAAAAAAGTGTCTGCTCAGCACGGCCGGAGAACGCGTGCCCCATTACCGGATTGGAAACGCAAATGCAATCCTCAGCACATTTCTCTGGGAATGACCAATCAGAATGAGTAATGAAGGCTATGCCAACATTATATTGCACCTAATTCATGCACCCTTGGGGGTTCGGCGGGCTAATTATACGGGTTAATTTTTGGTTTATGTTGAAAATTAATGTCATTTAATCCTCCATCAGTGTTGGCTCTAATCTGACCCATTTTTTTTACAACTTTCCCCGAGGCATGAATATTGTGTGTTTTTTTTTTCATCTTATTGCCTCAAGACCGCAGGGTATTATCCTCAATAAATTATCTTAAATTAAAGGGTATTTTAACCCGGGTGAACTGGCTTTTTAAAAAAAAAAGCATATACAAGTGGTTTTTATGGTTTGTAGTGTTGTCACCTGTGTGAACATAATCTGACATCACTGTTGATGTTACAGTCTATACTATGCAATTTTAGTATGATACAATTAAAAGATATTGAGCCCAAATTGTAAAAATAAAGGTTTGCTAATGAGTGAAGCGTCTCAGCATCGGGCTAGAAATTAGGTAAGAATTAGCATCACTTCCCCCAAAATTGCCAATTGGAGCAAAAGTTGATAAAAACCTGTGCTTGTGTACACGTTACCACTTGTAAAAAACAGTTAAAATCCAGGATTTAATTGGTTTTTAGACCAGTGGGATATGCTAATTAGCATAAGCAAGCATATAATCATTTGAGTAATCAGAATTGTTGAGTGTTGACGACTTTTTGCGCATTTTCGAGTGGTTAATTCAGCTCAGTCACACTCAAAAATGATGTATGGAACCATGCGTCAACAAATCCACAATTCTTTCTCAAGCTAATGTGTCCAGGTGCTTTAATACCGAGTTTTGTGACGTTTAAAACGACAATCACGACAATCACAAAAACGCTTCTAACTTTAGATAAGATTCAAGGTTTATGTCACCAGCTCAGAAAGCCGCCAACATCTTCTCTTGGGAAGTCCTTGGACAATCAGGCTTGTAGCTGGAGGGTTGCCAGTTCAAATCCGAGGACACTGAGCAAGGCATCCATTGCCCAAGGGCTGCCACACTGCTCCCGGGTTAATGATCACGCAAAAGGACAGTTGCGATCATCAAATCTGATCAATAATGAGTCAACGTCCCTTGCAGTTCCACATGTCGACCAAAGCTTAAAACGTTAAAAAGACACAGATCAAATCAAAACGTTAACATTTCCCTTTCCTTCCAGGTATTCCATCGACTGGAAGAGCGACATGGACAGCTTCTTCGACATCGATCCGGTGGCGGGAACGATTTCCACCAACGAGCTGCTGGACCGGGAGAGCATCGCCCAGCACAACATCTCCATCGTGGCCACCAAACTTAGTAAGTATGACGAGAGGATGGGAGTGTGATTCATGCGGGGGGGGGGAGGGGAGATAGAGTCAGTGTCCTCTTCCTAAGCCATAATCTGTGTGAAGGCTTTAACACACTTTAACTCAAGTCAATACTCAATCCCATTTTTTCTGGGGAAGGTTTATAGGTGACAATAAAGCACGACGACTCCCCCGGAGGACGGAGGACGGTATCTGCGGGACGTTTTCTCGCCTCCGCTCAACTCTGTTTTCATTTTTAACTGCCGCTTCTTTTCTTCAAAAACACATTTGACGACATTGGCAATCGGAGGAGGAGAGCGATCGCCGCTCTGTGCCAGAGTCAACTTTTACTTACACCGCAGTAAAGTAAAAGAAACCTTCCACAGATGTGCGAGACGAGGGAAGAAGAAGAGCAGAGCCGACGCCACCGCCGCGGCTTTAAGACGTGTCATCAAGCTAATTATGTTTTTTATGAAGGAAGTGGAGCAAATTTCCGGATAAATAAGCAAATCCATCGTCATCAAGTCATCAAATCTGCTAAGAACCGTCAAAGTCATTATCCCAGAGGCAGCCTGGTGCTCAATCAAAATTACCCACGCTGTATATTCATTAGGAGGGACTGTGAAATATGGGCCGCTGCTAAAACCCCCAGTCATTGTCGCCTTGGAAACCGATATTACACACTTCCCCTCAAGGTCGTGGAGGTGACACACGCTGATTTTGTTTTCAATGTGCGTCAAGAAGCGGCACTGGATGGATGGACGGATGGAGGGGAGGGAGGGAGGGAGGGATTTAGAGAAGTGCGTTAAATGTTCAGTTGATTCCTGACCAAAAAAGGGAATCGAGCAGCATTTTCTCCACCTCTCGCTATACTCTCTTATACACCTTAAAACCCCAGGTCAGACTCTGAACCCCGGCCTTTCTGCTTCTCTCTCTGGTTCCCTTTTTTTCCCTGAAGCACTGATGTTTATCGGGGGACAATTTCCTGCCTTTGCAGAAGAGTAAAAGCTCGCCATGGAGAAACCTACTGAGCCGGCTGTTAATGCTGCTCAGGACATGATTTCTGATCTCAAGCTAAGACTTCACACAGATTTAAAAGGTGCATTATGTAATAAATCTTAAGCAACTGGTCATAAAATCCTCCTAATATGTCACAGAGACTCAGGAATAAAGTATATATTTGCATGAAAAAAAAATATTTTGCAGACTGCAAATCACGTTTATGTTTTGAAATCATGTTTTGGCGTCATGTGGCTCCACCTACCGCCGTCTACCAGTCATTGCAGTCAGTAGAGTCTCAGCTGCCGAGCAACCACGGGTTGCCAGTTACTTCAGAAAACGAAGCCTAAAAGACCTCGGTATTTTGAATTTAAATGTAGTAACCGTTTTTGGTAAGTGTGTCTTACTCACATTTATATCGCTCGGAAAGATTGTGCTTAGACATTTTCCCCCTAAATAAATAAATAAATAAATAAATAATAAACTCTCCTCAAACCTGTAATATTAAGTAATTGAATCAACTCTTACTCTCTATGTAGTGCATTAATTTGCCGCTGCCACTTCACTCACGCCATCAGATCCCATTTACCTCTCAGCTCTGAGATTCATGAAGATTGACAGCGACGGCGGCACTCGTCGCCTTGCGTGTCCCTGTGTGGAAAAAAAAGGCAGAGAGGCGACGATTATCACCGGCATCTGTTTATCTTCGAGGCTCTAAAGGGGGGGAAAATTACCGACGTACACATTTTTATCTTTGAGCAGGGATCGCAAACTGAAATGACCTGTGGGGGGGGGGGGGGGGGGGGGGGGGGTCACTGTGTGTCTCGTGTGGTCAGGAGGGGGCAGTCAAGAGCAAAACGAGCTTCAAAAAAATGTATCACAACATTCCATCGTGATATCGCAATATCTGTATATCTCACAGAATGATGATGATCTGAAACTTAAAGCTGTAGTGTGTCACTTTTAAGCCATTCTGTTACCATCATGTCGGCGCTGACCGTTTGTGATATCTACAAAATTACAAAAACTACCGGAAAGTAGAGAAACATTGCTTTTGCGCACGTATACTTGTAATTAAGGTAGAACCTCAGGACTTCCACATTGAATAACTGCCAGATTTCGAGAGTGAAAGTTATCTTGGGAAAAAAAATGGGCAGAAGCACTCAATGAATTATCATTTTTGGACAATTCTACAGCCATAAAATCTAAATAAATCCATACGGAACTGATCATCATGATGGTCACAAGAGGGTTAAATATCTTTTAAACCATTGTGTCAAATTAATTCTCGTTTCTCAGAATAGTGGCGTTCTGATCTCGTGTCACCGGGCGACATTCCTGGCGTTGCAAACAGGAAGTGATTTGTTTTAATGCCAAGACGGACGGCGGCAACAGCAACAATGCGCTAGTAAAGTGTGAAAACTGCAAACAAAAGCACTTGAGACAAGTTTCAGAAGTAAATTCTACGAAGTGAGTGGAGAATTTACGCCCGCCCACTCGCCCTCGCTCTGCTGCTGTATACACGCAGACGCTCCCTCAGTCAGGTCTGATAGTTTTGCTGTATACACAAGAAGTACACAGCAAACAAATATTCTTACATCAGTTCTGTTCATAAAAAGACTAAACAGAGGCAGAACAACAAGTCCTGATGAAGAGGAAGAATAAACCGACTACCCTTAAATTAGGTTACAAATCCATAGTCAGGCCTAACACCAAGAAGGTTGCTGGTTCACATCCCAGTCCAGGCCTTTCTGACCGTGTGTGTTTTCTCCGGTTTCCTCCCGTACGTCCAAAACCACGCAGAGGTTAATCGGACACTAAACTGTGCGAGTGCGAGTTGTCGTCTCTATACGATGGACCGGCTGATCCGTCCAGAGTGTGACCCCCGGGCCTTTCGCCCCCACAGCACCGTGACCCTAATAACGGATGAAGCGTTAGACGATGGATGGATGGATGGACGGACACAAAAAAATAAAAAGAGAAAGAAACCAGTGTCTGGCACTGGTTCAGCGGGCGTGTGGAGATAAAAACCATCACTCCAGGGTTTGTGTCCCAACTTCAGGGTTCAACCGTGTCTCTGACCTTGAGTGAGATCTGGCAGAACTCAGCGTTCTGCGCGTTGTGGAGCTGTTATTACGGCTCCCTCAGTGATTCGCTCTATTATTATCATCATCGTCGTCACTGTTTTTTTTTCTTTCCTGTGGTCCGTCTGCCTTCGGTTTCAGCCTCTGAACCGTGAAGAGCACGAGTGCGTGCCACAGTCGCCTTAAACGCCTGCACGCACAACGCCTCGCACACAAAAAAACATGTTTTTTTTTTCCCTCCTGCATTCTCGAGTAGCCTCTCAACACTTACGTAAACAAATCTCTGCAGACAGACAAACGTTTGACCCCCGTGTCTGCATCTATTGTGCGCCTTCGCATTCCGTTGCTCTTTAAAGACACTTTCATCCACCCACGCCCGCCTTCATTTGCACATTTCCAAAGAAGAATGAATCATCCTGATGACATTCTTCGTCGCGCGGTTTGACGCGAGCAGCCGTCGACACACCTGAGAGCTGGAGACGCTTTCGCTGGGAGGATTGTGTCTTCGGTCACCGCGAGACAAACCGCAGTCATGCAGCAGAATGAGAGCAGCGGTGTCTTGCAGCTCTCCTGGGACACGCACACACACACAACAGACAGAAGGCGGCCTAAACAAGAGCCAGGGTCCAAGATTAACGCTCTTGCTTTCTGCCCTTTAAGCCCACCGGCCATTTTTTTGGAGTCAAGATCTATTTAATGCAATAATAACCTTGGCAGGAGGCGAACGCGAGCACAGGCGTGAACGCACTTTCCGTCTATTTATTGCCGCTGAATTTAATTCCGCTCTTGTGTTCTTCATTTGCTCGTTGCTTATTCTAACAGATTGAAGCTTTCTCTCTCTGATTTGCCGGGGAAAACTTTCTTACAGATTTGTGCTCCTGCTCGCAAAGAGTGTCACTTTTATTAAAAAGAAGCTCATTAAAAAAAAAAAAAAAAAAAAGTTATATCCAGTATAAGTGTGTGGTGCAGGAGGCAGGAGGCAGCTTTATGGCCGACCACTCAAGCAAAGCAATGCAGGGTTCTGATTTTCTAATGAAACAAATGGAGCGCGTGTCACAGCAGAGAGACGCGGTGCCATTGCTCCATCTAGTGGTGGAAAGGGTGCGTCACTGGCCGTGTACTGGGAGTGAGTGAGTGAGTGAGCGAGTGAGTGATGAAGCAGAGTTTTTAAAGATGAGATGAGGGGGAAAGTGCTGACTCATCACTTTATGGATATATTTATAGGCTGATGTGTGCATCAGTGTTGTAAATACTCCTTTTTTCTGCTCGTTCCCAAGACTTTCTGTGGCTTTCTGTTTCAAAAATGTGCAAAATGTGAATGTTCTGTTCCTGGAAGAATGAGCTGCAGCAAAGGACTTTCAGAAAATGCTTTTAAACTCCAGTATGAAGGAACTCAGATCTCACTGTTCTCAGTCGGGGCATTTGCGAAGTTAAATGTCTATTATGTCTGAAACTTAGCGTTTTTATTTGTTCCGCTGCCGTTTCCTTTGAAAACTCATTCTTTATTTTGATTCAGAAACAGGCACAAATACGTGCTGTTTTTCCAGAGTCAGAGTCACTTCATTTTCCAGTAAGTGCTTTGAATATGAATTGAATGCAATTCATCATTGCTGCGAATTGTGCAAACGTGTGTCAAAAAAAAAAAAACATCTCCAATTATGAATCTTATGGCCGAGTGACTTTAAAGTGGAAACTGAGGAACGCGTGTTCGAGTATAAAAGTTGGATTTTGTTAGTGACCAGATACACGTGGAAGATGACACTGAAAATGTGACGTAAACAAACAAACAAACAAACTTGATAGCACAAAGCCTACAAATGCTTTCATACCTGGCTTTGTTGTTCCGTTTCTCCTCCTAAATTGCTTCTAATTTGCTTATGTGAACGCAGCAACACAATAATTTACCCACAATCCAAAGCTTTACAACCAAGCAGCTCACCTGAGGCGTCTTCTCCTTCAGAGGTGTCTGGATGCAGCCTATTGTTGCTCTCTGAAATTGGAAATGTTCATATACTTAACGCTGGTATATCAGCTTCCAGAGTAATGCTGTTGTCCACACTCGCTGGTGTTAATCCAAGACTCAAATTTGCCACAAAATTCTATATCCTAATCACAAAAATGTTAACAACGTAACATAATAACTGTAACGCATGAAATACAGCTGTGAAAGTGACACTGAAACACACAGGTGAGACAAACAGGACACAGGTGGACGACATGAGGGCGGGGCAGACAATCAACAGGGAAGCCGGGACAGGAAGTCAAGGAAACACTTACAAAATAAAACAGGAAACCAGATGTAAAGACGGTGCAGACACAATAAGACAGTTTTGGCTATTTGCATTTTCACTTTGGATATCCTCTTTACACGTGATGTGACATTTTTAAAAACAGAATCATGGATTTGTGCCTTGACCAGGCCCTAATAACTGGCTGCATATTTTGTTTACGCACTACTGCAGATGCAGCGTAATCTCTAAACTGGAACTGGAAACACATAAATACATAAATCCACATGTGTGTTATAGACCGACTTTTTACACGTTTCATTGATCCGGAGGATTTGAAAGTATAGCGCCATCTCTTTTTAAAAAAAAGAGGCTAAAGATTCAAGGCCCTCGCTGACTTCAGAGATCTGGTGTTTCTGCCGTCCAAGCATCGGCGTTAGTCGCCCAGATTTGCCTGCTCCTGCAAGGTCAGACACGGGGGGGTTAGCAACCGAGCCGCGCCGTAGCTCCAATCCCCCCCGGAGACGACACAGCAGTCTTCACCGTCACCAACCATCTACGCACGATCCTACGCCACGAGTGCAAGTGCAAAAGCTCCCCTGCTGCAGAGAGAAGGGGAAAAAAGCTTGTTCCCACATCAAATCCATAAAGTTTACCTTTATTCAGGCTATCACATAAAAAAAAAAAAAAGAACATTTCCCCCCCCGCTGTGCCCCTGCAGTGAGGAAACACTGTAACAAACAACCCTGGATCCACGTTAGTCCCTCTCCAGAGGGCTTTCTCGCTATAATTAATATGGGCTGCACATCTTATATGGCTGAACCCATAACAGAACCTGAGGAGGAGGAAGAGGAACCTGTAAAGAAATGAATCTCTCCACAGAGCCATATCCCATAATGTGAGGTGTTGCTTTATTTGCGGGCGGCGCACGGGATGCATTTATTGTTTGTTTTTATTTTAATTCTCCTTTTCGTCGTCAATCAAAGGCATCATAAAAATATATAATAATAAAATAAATAAGTCCCGGTGCTCAAACCACAGCCGTCTCACAATGGACGAGCAGATCTGCTGCGGAGCATCTGCTCAAGGACACCGGGGGCGTGACAGCCTCTTAACGCGCTCTGCCATCCTGCGTCTGCACTGATAATACGCTCTTATCATAAGGTGTTAGGGTTAGGGTTAGAAAAGAGGAAGAGAAAAAAAACATGTTTTTTATAGCATTCGTGCACAACTCTGTCCGGCTCTGAGAGCACATTTATCATTTATTTGATAAATGCATTCATTTATTTACTGTGGGGAGGAGTTGACAACACATTTAGGAGGTGATTTCAATGGAATAAAAAACGTCAAACGAATAGAAACTCTCACTAATTTAACAGAATATACAGAGGCTATAAGAATGTGCAACATAGAGGTGTCTTATATCCTTTTCCCAGCACAACCGTGGCTCGTTTTCACGAACAGAAAGTGCGATTTCTGCACAATTATATAGCGACTTGAAATCACGACGACTAAATATGTGATATGACACATTAGAGCCTGAAAAAGAGCCATAACAACTACATATAACATTATAACGTTACTCTGTGGAGTGAATTGGGGGATTTTTTTTTGTAAAAAAGGTGTATTATCTATAGTTGTTAGTGTTTATACTGTGTTGACGTATACTTATATATATATATTTTTTTTTTTCTTCCTCCTCAGATAGTCCAGTCCTGACGAGCCGCGTCGCCGTCACCATCCACGTCCTGGACATCAACGAGTTCCCGCCTGAACTCTCCAGTCCTTACGAGACGTTTGTGTGTGAGAACGCTAAAACAGGACAGGTACGTACATATGTGTGTGTGTGTGTGTGTTTTTTTTTCTCCATACCATTTTCCCTGCATTAATTGGTGTTGACAACTGTAAATTACAGTAGGGGGCGTTGTGTGGAGGTGGTTATGAAACACTACGTTAAAAAAAAAAAAGGGTGCTAAATTGTACCCGAGAGCTGTTTGATATAAACACGTCGATTTCTGTGTGATGTGAGGAAATTAAAATAGTGTTTTCATACAAAACAAGGCAAAATGCAAAAAGCAGTGTCTTGTACTGTACATCACCAACATGCAGCACATGGTATATATTTCCTGTGTGTGCACAGTGAATGGTGAGCTCCTGTAAATGAGCCCATTAAGTGGCATCTATATGGGAAACGGCTCCTTTGGAAGTTCTGTCAAATTACTGTTGAATCGTGGTCACGCTGAGGGTGTTTCTCTGTTTTAATCAAACCAGCGGCTGCTTCCTGCGTTTTTCAGTCGTTAACTTTGAGTCGAGACGCTCGGAAACGGAGAGGGAGGCCGTGTTGATGCTGGAGAAGGTTTTTGAAGGAACCTGGTAACATGGAATCCACCTGTGTTTGTTGTTTGGTTTTTGTTTCATTGACCGAGTCAGAGTCCATACTATTTAAGTTAAAGTAGTTTTCACTGTTAACATTCAAGTTTTACATGAGAGGACTGAGCATTTTCAGTCAACGAGGAGAGCTAATGAAACTGAAATTATTCACAGTCACAGAACTCCATAATGAAACCAGATTAATGCACGTTTTTATAAATGCAAACTATTTATTATCATTAAGTCTGGAGGAAACCTTTTTGACTTTTTGTCTCATTTTGGACACCTTATTATGACTTTTTGTCACATTTTGGGTGTCATATTATAGACTTTTTGTCACATTTTGGACGTCTTACTATATATACTATAACTTTTTGTCAAATTTTGGACGTCATATTATATATACTATGACTTTTTGTCACATTTTGGAGATTTTACTATATATACTATGGATTTTTGTCACATTTTGGATGTCATAATATATATACTACGACTTTTTGCTTCATTTTGGACGTCTTACAATTACTTTTTTTTCACATTTTGGACGTCTTACTATATATATTATGACTTTTTGTCTCATTTTGGAAGTCATACTATATATACTATGACTTTTTGCTTCATTTTGGACGTCTTACAATTACTTTTTTTTCACATTTTGGACGTCTTACTATATATACTATGACTTTTTGTCTCGTTTTTTGACGTCTTACTATGACCTTTTGTCTATTTTTTGGATTTTATGCGTGGAAGAATAAAAAGGGCACATAAATGAGCATAAATACAAAACAATATATACCGTTACCAAGGGGACACAACTTTCCTTAATTACATTGCAAAACACTGGCTTTTGTTCCAATATTTAAGTGTGTGTTTTGATAGGGAATGATAAATAAATGTAGTAATGACGTGTGTTTCAGAGCTCTGGTGTGAACATGTCTGGACTTGAGTGGCATAAAGTTAGAAAAAGGTCAGAGCTGTGTGTAGGAAAAGTGATAAAATGGGAATTTGTCTTTTATTTTTATGATCGATTCTTCTCTGCAGCCCTGACCGGTCGAGCGGTCAAGTGTGAAATGAGAAAAAAAAGAAAAAAAAGGCCGACACAAAGGAAACAAACACACTTATAATGTGTTCCTCTTTCTTTTTTTTCATAAAAATCCATGCACATTGGAATGCTCTAACTGCCTGAATCGGTTTGTTATGCGTGGTATAATTACATTTACATTTGCAGCATTTAGCCCCGGCGCTCTTATCAGGCTGAGCGTACAATGCAGCCGCCCGAGTGCAGACGCACACACACACACACACACACACACACACACACACACACACACACACACACACACACACACACACACACACACACACACACAAACACACTTAAAAGCCATTTCCCGTGCACACAATGGCAGCAGATAACACCGGGGGTTAGAGCAGCACTCGTGCTGGAGAGGAAGCCGAGGAAACGCTCGTGTTTGAGCGCGAGAAAAGAAAGACAAGGAGCGTTTGTGCATGAATTAATACGGCAATTAGATAACGTGACAAATCTTTGTGGATTCAGAAGCTGACAAACGCTGTTGTTCAGTTTTTTCCTCTTTTGTAGAAACAGTAGAGAAAATGATCGTCATCGTAAAAAACAAGAAAATTGTATTTGTTTGAGTTTTTGATTGATTAATTACAGTCGTGTGTGTTTTAGTTTCATTTCTTTTTATGTTATTACTTTTGTTTGTGGATAAATATTTGATTTTATTGTTGTTGCAGCTGATTTGGAACTTTGTGTGACTACATAAAATGTCACTACACTGAGATTATTTACATATTAGGGCTGCAACCTAAAAATTTCCACAATGGATTAATCTGGCCATTATTCTGAACTACTACTAACTAATACTTTAATCTCATTATTGTTATTGATTGTTTCCTCAGAAGTCTGACTTTTTTCCCCTCATAATTCTGACTTTATTCTCAGAATTCTGTCTTTTCCCCACAATTCTGACTTTAATCTCATAATTCTGACTTTTTTCTTATAATTCTGACTTTAATCTCAGAATTCTGTCTTTTTCCTCACGATTCTGACTAATCTCAGAATTCTGACTTTTTTCCCTCATAATTCTGACTTTTTTCCCTCATAATTCTGACTTTAATCTCAGAATTCTGACTTTTTTCCCTCACAATTCTGACTTTAATCTCAGAAGTCTGATCCCCCCCCCCCTCATAATTCTGATTAATCTCAGAAGTCTGACTTTTTTTCCCTCATAATTCTGACTTTTTTTTTTCCGCATAATTCTGACTAATCTCAGAAGTTTGACTTCCCCACCCCCCAGAATTACGACTTTAATCTCAGAATTGTGTCTTTTTTTCTCAGAATTCTGAATTTTTCCTCATAGTTCAGAATTATGACTAATTTCAGAGTTCATGCTGTTTTATTTATTTATTTTTACATGTGGCACTAATACCCTTCAATACACGGTTCTAATCTGATTTACTAAATCATAATAATGGCAATGATAATAATAATAAAGGCATTAGAGGAGATGATGATGATGATGATGATGCTGCTCTTCTCCTCGGACAGTGATGGATTAAAAGTGCACTATGTCTTTGCACAGATTAGTTTTTGACCGACACAAACTTGTTCCTGACATCAATGCTTCGCTCCAAAGAAAAAAAAAAAAAAAAACCCAAACAATTAAGTTTGATAGATGACACCGGAACGTTAGAACGTTATTATTGGAGACGCAGCTCCAGATTGAGTCATCGCAGAGCTAATTTGGTTGCGGAGGGAAATCAATATTAGTGAGAAGTGAGTGTACATCTGTTGTGGGGGGGGGGGGAGAGCACTCATCACACCTGGTGTCAGCTTCACTGCTCTGCTGGGAGTTTTATCCAAACACTGAGAGGTGAACGAGAGCAGGAGGAACACGGTCAGGTGGATGTAACCGGGCAGGAGGCCTGAGTGTAATTATCAGCGATGGCTCCACGCCACCAAAACCCTAACCCACCAAATATCAGTCTTTTTATCAGTCCAAAGACTTAGTGTTGTAATTTACAGCTAAGTGAGGCATTTATGTGATATTTATGATCGATTACAGCGTTGTTTCTGTGTGTGTGTGTGGAGGGACGAGGTGAAGAACAAGAAGGACTGGTGGTAGCACGGTTAGCTCTTTTCAAAAAACGCTACGAGACCGTGGAGGAGGAGGAGGTTGGGTCTGTCAGCAGTCTGGTCCAGAGGAGACTGAGTCAGCCGAGTTTCTTTGTACAGAGCAGATCAAACTGTGAGAACATCAGCAACTCTTTAAACCATCACACTGTTTTTTGTTTTTTTTAAAAATGTAAATCAGAACATTTCAAGTCCGAGTTCACTGCCGTGTTTCAGCAGTGTCTGAATGTCCGACCGAGGTTTTGTTTGATTCCTCTGATTGTCGTCGAATAATCTGATTTACACAGAAGACCACAGGATTAAATATTTGCAATCCAAGTATTATTGCCAGCTCTAAATGTTTTACATTTTAAGAAGATTAATCTTCATATGCTTCACAGTCACTGTATGAACGTTCTTGGTTTGAAAACCAGGATGATTGTACAACAACTGTCTGAAATACTCTTTCTCTTTTTCGTTTCCTAGGTGATTCAAACCTTCGGTGCAAAAGATCAGGATCTGCCTCCACCTGGACAACAGTTCTCCTTCAAATCTGTGAAGGAAGATTTGAAAACCAACAAGAACTTCACCATCCGGGACTTTGGAAGTGAGTGTCTTATCATTTTTGAAGCCGGTCAGTCAACAATGTTATGAAATGAAATCCATGAGTTCCTTGAACTCACCATTATTCCAGTATTCATGGTCTAATGTGACTTATATGAACACAAAAATGGAGTTTCTAATGTTTTAACAATGCAGTGCACCATCTAGTGGTTAGCACGTGGAACTTCATTAGAGGTTTGCAGAAGTGTGGGGTGAGTGTTTATGACAATAATGTGTCTTACGAAGCTGAACAAACCACACAAATTAGCCATTTTTAAGATGCCAAACACAACATTCTCGCTTTAGGAAAGTTGGTAAAAGTGGTCACATGAGACCAAGCGCTGGAAGAAAGAAGTTGAAGCGTAAACATTGAGAAGTCTTCACATGATATGGAGCACATGCATCCATAATGTATGCTCTGGCCCGAGAACCTTTGATGTTTGCTGAAGGAAAAAGTGGGACAGGGAAAGGATGCAGCCCGGGAAAACGAATGCGTTGACTCGCCCTGACAAGGCCCTGCCTCTGAATCTCTGAACCTCTGAGCCTGTTTTACCTCTTGGACACAGTGTCTTGCAGTTTCCTTGACTGTCAGACGCCTCGCAGGTAACACGAGGGGCGAGATCTGATCGGCAGGGACAGCAAATGCAAACACCGCGGGCAACGGGCGGACAGGTTTCAGCAGCAACAAGAGGAAGGGGGGAGAGTGTGCGGGGAGCGGAAAACAAAATCTCAGTTTGTGCTCAAACATGCGAGGTGTGCGAAAAAAACGCCTGGCCCTCCTGTCTGGAAAATGTGGCCGGAGCTTTGTCAGTGGAACAAACCTGCTTCGACAGGGTCAGACACGAGCAAGGCAGGTTTCGCGCGCTCTCGTATTCACTGTCGACCTTCCGGTCCGACGCTCGCCGTCCCGACGCCTCGGGGGCCCTCTGACAAAGTTGTTCCCCCCAAAAAATCTATTATTTATCACATGCGGTGATAAATCCGCCCCGAAGCTTGTGGAAACAAAAAAAAAATGATTAAGTCGCAGATCCCTAAAGTTGTCAGAGTGAAGGTGGAGAGGTGAAATCATACAGACTGTGTGTGAACACGGATGTCGCTGAACGGCGTTTTTCTAAAGTTTTTCATGAGGATTTCATGATCGCAATGGGGTCGTAGCTATGTTCCCCGGGTCCTATGTTCCCCGTTTTTCCCAAAAAAGGTCCTATGTTCCCCACTTTGTATGTGACAGGGGACCCTTTTTTTAAAGGGTAAGGGTAAGGGTTAGGGTTAGGGTTAGGGGTTAGGGTTAAGGTAAAAAGGGTCCTATGTTCCCCGGTCACATGCAAAGCGGGGAACATAGGACCCTTTGGGTGAACAGCGGGGAACATAGGACCCTTTCTCTAAAAAAGGTCCTATGTTCCCCACTTTGTATGTGACAGGAGACCCTTTTTTAGGGTCTCTAAAAAAGGGTCCTATGTTCCCCGGTCACATACAAAGCACGGAACATAGGACCCTTTGGGTGAACAGCGGGGAACATAGGACCCTTTCTCTAAAAAAGGGCTCTATGTTCCCCGGTCACAAAGCGCGGAACATAGGTTTGATCTCAAATGTGTAAACGATGCTCCTATTTGGAGGAAAATAGAAGATTTAGATCCAAAAAGGCAAGACAGAATTTGCATTTTTCCTCTGTCGTTGACCAAATAGCGTCAAAATGTAGCCTAGAGGGTTTTTCCAGACTCCGAGAGGGTTTTTCCAGACTCACGGTTTTCACACACAAAAAGCAAAAACAGTCCAATCCAATCCGGTGTCTTAACCTTATCCCCCTCCCTCCAGACAACACGGCCGGAATCGTGACGAAGCGGAGCGGCTTTCGCCGGCGTCTGCAGGAGATCTTCTTGCTCCCCGTGGTGATCGAGGACAACGGCTACCCGCCCAAGAGCAGCACGGGCACGCTGACCATCCGGGTGTGCGGCTGCGAGTCGGACGGATCCCTGTTGTCGTGCAGCGCCGAGGCCGTCTTCCTGCCCGTGGGCCTGAGCACGGGAGCTCTGATCGCCATCCTGCTGTGCATCATCATCTTGTTAGGTGAGCAGGGTGTCTATTTGTGAGGCCGCTCGATATTGAAGCTGGAAATAGGTCAGAAATTGAAGCGATGACAGTGACTATGTGTCGGAAACCTTGGGTTATTGTGAGTTACTTTAGCCTGGATCTGAGCCTCCATCCATCCATACATCCATAAACCTGAAAATAAAGCCTTTTTTTTCTGAAAATGAGCACAAGATATCACACTTTTATCATACAGGGTGTGATTTAATACCCGAGAACTATACGATGCAGTCAGTGCTGTTAGTTTTGGAGGCGATTGTGACATTTGAACAGATTTCACAGTGTAATAATAATGTTGATTGACTGTTATTTACGTTTTTAATCGGTCGCCTATAAGCCCACGTTGTTGTTGTTGTTGCAAATGAACTTCACTTAAGACGTCGGCGGCGTCTATTATGTTTTTAAGCAGCAGAGCTAATTATGTCACAACACAACAACAACAACGACGGCAGCTTTGCCGCTGCGTCTTTACAACAAAGGAATCTCAAGGGGATGGTGGTGGTGTTTTCTTTAAATGCTGATTATCTTGGGAAAATGGGGTTAAAACCTACGCTCACTTCCACTGTGCTCGCTTTGAACTCGTAATCTGTTTTCATTCAGGTGCATCGCTCCGGTTTCTGACGGCACCTGACTTCAAAATGCGTGTGTGCGCGAGTGTGTGCAGTTAATTGCAGCGCCCCGTATGATTCTAGGTCGTTCGCTCAGACATTTTGAGATCGCAGGGAGGAATCGCTCGGCCCCTATAAACTAAATTCGATTTTTCTGCTGCCCCCCGTGGCAGCTTCCCTGGCTTTTATGGCACATTTCCCACAAGGTCACAGTTGTAAACCCCCCCCCCCCCCCCCCCCCGCCCCTCTCTCTTTAATTCCCTGCCATTAATGTCCAAGCTCATCTGCATAGCGGGGAGGAAGTAAATGTCGGTTTATGGCATCGTTTTTCTAAATTATAAATGTGGGCCGGTTGTTAGAGAAGGTCTCGTTTTACAGCGGAAGTCAAGAGTATAGCCGTGACCTTTGAATCCAGCCGTAATTACCTTTTTTCCCTTTCCTTTGTCTAACACGTGGCTTTGAGAACGAACCATCGGTGCGATTTCAATGGGAATCGTCTTATCGTTATATGCATTTCCCGCTGTGACGTTTGTCGATGGTGTGTTTCAAAGCTCCTAGGACGACTCGCGCACCCTGGGGCGAGGCTGGTGCCAAAACTGTCACGCGGGGGAAAGAAAAAGAAATCACAATGCTTGCAGATCAAATTTGCATAAAGCCACTTCCACTTCCTGTGCAGGATTTGTCAGGATGACCCAGTTGTCGCGGTTCTCCCCCGTGCAGAGAAATGATGAGGTAGATTAAATAGACCAGGCACAGAGACTTTCATCTCTGACGCGGTTCGGGTGCAGCCATTGACAAGATGGTGTTCAATCTGTGTCGCTTGCTGTACTGCGAAGGCGCCACTGGGTGGAGCTGACACCCCATCTTTACTCTGGTGGATGAAAATTCAGAATGAGGAAGGAAGGAAGGAGTGAGAAGGAGGGGAGAATGAAAGTATAGAGACCTTTTTTTTTTTTTACCCCAGTCTCTATGTATTTATTGGACTCTTTTATTTGAATGACTTCACTTTTTATTCTGCCCATTGCTCTCCCCTTGAGATGCAACTCTATATTAAAAAAAAAACCCACAGGAAAAAAAATAAAAATAAATAAAAACCTCCCACAGATTTTACTGCATTTTTCCCACCGAGGATGGAGACAGAGGGAGACAGATTGCACTGACAGGAGAAAGGCAGAGGAGGAAATTCACTGTAACATTACGTCGTGCTGCTGTGCCCAAAATATGCAGAACCTCATGCCCCCTCTGAGGCGACGTGATGCTAAAACCAGTAAACAGTTGTTTTGGGTGTTTTCCTCTGTGTGTTAACAGTGCTTACAGTGACTGTGCTGCCGCTGCACATTGTTTTTGCAGCGTGCGACAAAGTCAAAACGCAATAACACGAGGGCTTCGTTTCAGATACGTTTTTGTTGTACTGCTATCGAATAAAGAGGATTTTCTTCAGTGTATTTCAATGTGAAGCAGGTGCTCGAGGTGCTTAATTGTGGCCATCTTTTTCAAGGTTTGGTACATCGTAGATATTTTCACGTTATGTTGTAACGCGTGGTTATTATTTGGGATACTTTTTGCATGTTACTGTTGCTTTTCTTCTAATTCTAAGAACTGACTCATACTGGATATTCGCTCTCTTTTCCTGACCACTCTGCTGCATCACCCTTCAGATAATTGTGCATGAATATTCCAGTAGATTAGCACTTTCTGAGATATTCAAACAACCATGCCATGTTTAAAATCACTTCAAAAGGAAGTAAAGAGATTCCATAGAGCACTATTGTTGAAGCGCTGTTAGAAAAACAAGCAGCTGAATGAGTTTACACAATGAAGTGGCTGGTGCATGAGTGGAAAGTCTAATTGCTAATGCCAGAACATACAATGACACTGAAAATGGTTATCTTTAAAAGGGTTACCATCTTAGCTCGGCACATTAGCAAGCTACTGTTAGCCTTTAATAGCAGGAAATTAAGTTTAGGCTTGGGTTTTTACCATCTTCCCTAGTGCTTTAATGAGCTAACGTTAGCAAATTAGCATAACATTAAGTTTAGCTTTGCGTTTTACTATCTTCCTTAGTGCTTTAATGAGCTAAAGTTGGTTAATTAACTTAGAATTATGTTTAGGTTTAGGGTTTACCATCTTACCTGGTGCTTTAATAAGCTAAAGTTAGCTAATAAGCATATAATTACGTTTAGGTTTGGGGTTTACCCTCTTACCTTATACTTTCAGGGTTAGGGTTAGCTAATTACACAACACATTGAGTTTAGGTTTGTGGTTAACCAGTTTACGTAACGCTTTAATAAGATAAAAATAGCTAATCATGATAGAATTAAGTTTAGTTGTAGGTATACCATCTTACCTGATGCTTTAATAAGCTACAGTTGGCTAATTAGCATATCAATAAGTCTAGGTTTGGGGTTTACCCTCTTACCTAATACTTTAAGGGTTAGGGTTAGCTAATTACACAACAAATTGAGTTTAGGTTTGGGGTTAACCCATTTACATAGTGCTTTAATAAGCTAAAAATAGCTAATCATGATATAATTAAGTTTAGTTGTAGGTATACCATCTTACCTGGTGCTTTAATAAGCTAAAGTTAACAATTAGCATATACTTTTGTTTAGGTTTGGGGATTACCATTTTCCCTAGTGCTTTAATAAGCTAAAAATAGCTAATTAGCATAACATTATGTTTAGTTGTAGGTTTACCATCTTACCTGGTGCTTTAACAAGCTAAAGTTAGCTAATTACACAACAAATTATGTTTAGGTTTTGGGTTTACCATTTGGGTTTACCAATTTAACCATTTTCCCTAGTGCTTTAATAAGCTAAACAATAGCTAATTCGCATAGCATTAAGTTGAGTCTTAGGTTTACCATCTTACCTGGTGCTTTAACAAGCTAAAGTTAGCTAATTACACAACAAATTATGTTTAGGTTTGGGGATTACCATTTTCCCTAGTGCTTTAATAAGTTAAAATAGCTAATTAGCATATCTTTAAGTTTAGATGTACCATCTTACCTGGTGCTTTAACAAGCTAAAGTTAGCTAATTAGCATGGGATTTGTGTAATTGTAGCTTATGGGAATGAGATTTTGTGTGGTGTGAAAGTAGCATACTCAATAAATAAACCATGTTGACTTAGATGGCACGCTAGGTTAATGTTGACAAGAAGATTTTGTACAAATTAAGACATGTTTTACGGCATTTATTATGGAAGCTGAGCCAACTTGGACTCGGTGACTAACATCTCGTTTTAGACGACGCCTGTCATCTAAAAGAAAGAAACGCTGTAACCCAAAAATCTTGACATCCTTTGAAATCACCACAGTCACGATCGTTAGGATGTCAGGCTTCATCGCAGGTAGTGTTTGAAGTAATTTGTGTCTGTCGCGCGCTAACGTGCAATTCTGTCCCTTCAGTCATCGTGGTCCTCTACGTGGGCCTGAGGCGGCAGAAGAAAAAGGAGACCCTCATGTCGTCCAAGGAGGACATCCGCGACAACGTCATCCACTACGACGACGAGGGAGGCGGCGAGGAGGACACGCACGCCTTTGACATGGGGACGCTTCGCAATCCCAAGGTGGTCAAGGAGAACCTGTTCCGCAGGGACGTCAAGCCCGAGGCGAGGCGGAATCCCAGGCCGCCGGTTTCCCAGGAGAGCGCCGACATCCGGGACTTCATCGGCCAGCGTCTGCGGGAGCACGACGTGGACGCCTCGGCGCCGCCGTACGACTCGCTGGCCACGTACGCCTACGAGGGCGACGGCTCCGCGGCCGAGTCGCTCAGCTCCATCGACTCGCTGGCCATGGAGCTGGAGGAGGAGGACTACGATTACCTCGACGACTGGGGGCCCCGCTTTAAGACGTTGGCGGGGATTTTCGGGGAACAATCGGAATCTCGGTCGGACTCGACAACCGCGGAGAACAGACACTGATGTTGTCCACAGACTCACACACACACACACACACAAAAAAAAGCAAATATGTAACAATGTTCTTTTTCGGTTTTCACCCTCGTTTCGTCACATCCGTTCTCACTCTTTTCTGTTCTTACGTGTTTTCGTTAACCAACGCTTCAGTCCCAGAATTGTAAACAACGTGATGGGAACATGCGGATTAGACGAAGCAAATTATTCAATTATCTTTCTATTGAATGTTGTTTTTTTGTCCGTTTCTTCCTTTTAGGGGGAGGAAATAAAAACGCATACACACGGAAATGTTGTCATTTCCTACAGCATCCTTATAAGTGCCTCAATATAATTGTTCTTTCACTCGCTAATCCATTATCCAGATCCAGTGTTGCTCCTTCTAGAACCTCCACCTACCAAGACCAATGTGGATCCTGCTGGGACAACAACGTGGCCTGAGTTTGGCCAAAGATGTTTTTGAATGTTATTTATTCTTCTATTTATTTATTGGCTGATTGATTGAGTTTTATTAGGATTTTTGTGTGTGTGTATTTATCTATTTATCATCGATCTGTATTTTTTTTTAATATTCTTTTTCTGGGAGACACTCGAGTAAATTTTGTAATTAATCAAGGCCCACATGAAAGTGTATGTTTCTGTTAGGTGGGTTTCCTGTGAATAGACTTGTACTAGAGTTGTAAAAAAGACGAATAACTAGGGCTAAATACAGCAGTTCAGTCATGTAATAAAACACTGTTTTCTTAAATAAACCACACTTGGACAAAACGCCTTCCTGTGGTGATTGGAGCTGGATGACCTATAACTGTGCCAAAATCCATAATCCCAATCTCCCATGAAGACACACACTCAGTCTCCAGCTGTGTGTGTTTTTTTTTTTTGACATTTCACTTGCAATTTTCTTCTGCCGAGTCTGTTTTTTTTTTTGCTTTCTTCACAACTATGGACAAATAACTGCTTTTAAGGTGAGTGTTTCATTATATGTTTCTTTGCTAAGTCACATCGAGGATTCAGTGTGTGGCACCGAAATGGCCCAATTTCCTCAGCAATTGAATGGTCGCGGCTGGAACCTTTTTTTTTTTTCTTGCCATGGTCTGATGGCGATGTAATGGGAAGCCTGAAGGGAAGCCAGGGCAGCCGGTGGCAGACAATACAGAGACCTCACCAGTCAGAGATCACCCTGTCCTCTCCTGTCCTCTCCCACATTTATACATTCAACAGGTACAGTAGACCTTCAGGCGGCTGAACAACCAGTAAATGACTTTAACCGAGCAGCAACAAAAGATGTGTTGAGTTATATGGGTAAGGTATAAGAAGATATATATGATGTTATAGTGCAATAAACCTCACTTTTAACAAAGGTGTGGATGATCCAGGTTATAAAAGTGTGAGTTGTGCGATTGGACTTGTGAATCAGAAGCTTTTCCAATGTGATCGTCATACCATGCTACTTCCATCTTCTTGGGCACACTATAGCAGACAATCCTGGATGAAATGGCACCGTATTATGGGTCTATGAGGTCTACTTACATACATTAACTTGTTTTTATGGTCAAAAACCTCCTAGTTGCCGTAAACGAGCCGATAGAAATCCTCTTTTCTGACGGCGTTTCCCAGCCGCGAGATTTGAGACTCAACTCTCACACCCAGAAGACAGAGTCTTGTGATTGGCCAGTATATTCAGCACACCCGCTCTCAGGAGCTTCGTCACGACTCCCCGCCGCAGTCCCTTTTATGACTTTGACCCGGAGTCAGACCCAGAGTCAGAAGACACTGTCACTCGTGAAACACCTCCTGTATTTTGAATTTGAGTGTAGTAACTGTTTTTTGGCCACATTCTTACATATGGCACCTTTAAGGTGAACCAACTCAAGTCCCTACTGTAAGATGGTCTAGTAAACCACCAATTCTAGCGTAAAAGAGGCTTCATGGATATGAATATCTGTGAATGTAACTTGTAACTTGGAAAAACAGTCTTCCTGTGGCATAACAAGAGGTTGCGATCGCTATATGTGCCTCCCTGCTGCTTCACGGCCTTTTCCCCAAACACACCATTTCCACAGTGCATATGACTCACCCTGGTCTAGTGGAACTTGGCTGCACACACAGACCAAACAGAGACATCAGCTCCAACAGTGAGGAAGAGGAGGACATAGGAGTGAAGGAGGTGGGGGGGGAGAGGGGGGGGGGGCAGCCATCTTGTGCATAAACATGAGAAACCTGGCAGAGTTAAGCTCAGAAGTGGATGCTGTTTAT